>NC_045152.1:7504778-7507278 GCF_900700415.2 Clupea harengus | reverse complement strand
ACACACCCACACCCACACACACACACACACACACACACACACACACACACACACACACACACACCCACACCCACACACACACACACACACACACACACACATAGACGTTTTAAAGGATCAGACATAAGAAGGCAGTCTCCGAGACCCTCTATGTGTGTGTATGTGTGTGTGTGTGCTGGGGTGTGTGCTTGCTTATTTGTTTGATGGTTCATTCATGGGCATAAATTATGAATGTGTGTGTATGTGTGAGCATATGTGTGTGTGTGTGCGCGTGCATGTGTGTGTGTTTGATTATGTGGTCAGCGGCTGGTGTGGTTGATGAGACTGCAGAGGGCTTCAGAGAGAGGGTGGTGATGGGTCACAAACACTGACAAGCCCAGCCAGAGAGCCCTGTCCCCTCGGCCTAGCTGGTGGCTGTCCTCTCTCTCTCTCTCTCCCTCCCCCCCCCCCCTGCGATTACCCCAGACAAGTCAGCAGACAGCTGTTCCACAAATGCGACCCATCCGGCTGTGGGCCCGCTGGTTTTAGTCCACCTTGATGAATATTACATGGGCCGAGCGGTTCGACACGAGTACGACCATTTGGGCTGCCATGATCTGTCCTGATGCCTCGCTGTCCATTTGCGTCTGTCTGCTCACTGGGTTTTTGCATCTCGTAAATATTGCATAGTTGCTGTGCTCAAAGCAGCAGTATGTAGTATTTTAACAGTCATGGTCTTTGGATATATGGAGTAAGTCATATTCACAAAAGTGCATGCTATTTTAATCCAATAGAAATAACACACTGTTACAGTACTGTGACAGTAGATGCAACCCATTTTTTGTGTTTACAAGGGATTTAATAGCATCTGACCATTTGGATTAGGCTCTGGTTTATACAGTTATTGAACTATGAGAAAGATGATGGCAGAAAAGGCTTTTCAGTTTTCAGACAGTTTAGCTCATTTGGCGATGTTACTCATTGTTAATTTATAACACGGTCAATGTTCGGTGCTCAAATTCTCTTTTTAATAGTCTGAGGAGGAGTGTGGAGTGGATTTTTTCATAATTCGTAGAGTTAGCTTGTGTTGTGATGTTATCTTGAATAAACTAAAGTAAAGTTTTAAAATAGGAAAGAAAAGAGGAGAAGTGGAAGTGGAAAGGAGAGCGAGCTCCTAATTTCCATTCGGTGTGTGTAAACAATATGTTTCCCGCTCCTCGGTAATCAGCGCTTCAGAAGTTTTCTAATTAAAATGCCGTCACAGGGGAATAATACTGTATTTTGCAATTCAGCAGTCGCTGCTTCCCCAGCACTGGCAGCACAGGAGCTGCTGGGGAGGAACTATGGCAAAGGGCTGCACAGGCTGTGGGGAAACCATGTTACTCCCCATTAGGAAACACAACAGCAGCATCCTTGTTCTTCTGCAGTAGCGCTAGTAACGTTAATCTCACAAGGCAATAATAGACTGTACTTAACACTCAATTATGAATTGATATGATACAAAGAGCAGCAAAGAATTTATTTACATCTCTAAAAGAAATGTTTCTCATTATGGCTTTCTAGCCATAGCGTAGGTATGGTCGTTTTCATGGGGCCGTATGATATGTTTGTTGTAATTTGTTCTAATATTATTGAATCACTTTGAGCCTTTGAACCTTGAAAAGCCCTTTTATGGGGCCGTATGATATGTTTGTTGTAATTTGTTCAAATATTATTGAATCGCTTGGAACCATTGAACCTTGAAAAGACCTTTTATGGGGCTGTATGATATGTTTGTTGTAATTTGTTGTAATAATATTGAAGCATTTTTAACCTTTGAACCTTGAAAAGACCTTGTATGGGGCCGTATGATATGTTTGTTGTAATTTGCTGTGATATTATTGAAGCATTTTTAACCTTTGAACTTTGAAAAGACCTTTTAAGCCAACCAGGCCTTTCACTCTCTGTAGTTTTCTGCTGCAGTGGGGGGTGGGGGCTTGTGGGTAGAGGTGATTTGGGTCGAACAGGGTCAGATGTGTTCTGGTGTTCTCCTGGTGTGTGTGTGTGTGTGTGTGTGTGGGCGATGTTCTCCTTGACTCCTTGCGTCTCCACGTGGTTCGAGCACATCAGCATGCTGGTCATCCTACTGAACTGTGTGACGCTGGGCATGTACCAGCCCTGTGAAGACATGAAGTGCGAGTCTAAGTGGTGCATCACCCTGCAGGTAAGGTCCTCCCTCTACCCTCACTCCCCCCCCCCCCCCCCCCCCACACACATACACACACACATACACACACACCCATACACACACACACACCCATACACACACACACACACACACACACACACACACACACACACATGAAGCAAAGACATGAAGTGCGAGTCTAAGGGGTCATGCAGACGAAGTCTAGAGAGAACCGTCTCCGGATAGCCCTATCGTGCAGACGAACGCACTGTATCCGCACACTGTATCCGCACTCCCTCGAATCGGGGGTCCAAAGTGAGTAAACTCGAAATCCGGTCGCGGGTTGGTGTTCGT
>NC_045152.1:7494778-7499778 GCF_900700415.2 Clupea harengus | reverse complement strand
CCAGGCTCCGGGGAGCTCATTACACGTCGCACGGGAGAGAGAGAGAGCGCGCGAGAGGAGAGAGAGAGAGAGAGAGAGAGAGAGAGAGAGAGAAAAGAGAGAGAAAGAGGGCTGGGAGGGATGGAGGTTGGCCTGTGTCGAAGCTGGCCTGTGAGAGGCTCACTGCTCCTGCTCCTGCTCCCGCTCCTGCTCACTGCTCACTGCTCACTGCTCCTGCTCCTGCTCCTGCTCCTGCTCCTGCTCCTGCTCCTGCTCCTGCTCCCGCTCCCGCTCACTGCTCACTGCTCCTGCTCCTGCTCCCGCTCCTGCTCACTGCTCACTGCTCCTGCTCCTGCTCCTGCTCCTGCTCCCCGCTCCCCACTCCCCACTCCCCACTCCCCACTCCCCACCTTCTTCTCCACAGACCTCTCAGAACAAGCCCATTTAAGGGCCTCTCCCTACATCCTACACTCCTAAATTACACCAGCCACACAGAAACACACACACACACACACACACACACACACACACACACACACACACACACACACACACACACACATCACAGAGAAAGGGGGGAGAGAGAGAGAGAGAGGGAGAGAGGTGTTGAAAGCACCAGGGTTAGCGGAGGTTGCCGGGGCCTGTGTTGTATTGTGTAACAATCAACTGCAGTCTGGCGCTCTGCAGGGTTTTGCACACCTTGCTGTCAGAACCGGTGGTGGTCCTCACTGGTCTGCACAGAAGGACGGTGTTTAGTTCCCTGCAGATCAATTTGGCAGTGGGGTTTTTGTCTTTTAGGTAGTGATAGGTAGGTTAGCTTTTCATCTTTCCCAGTGGTGGTGGCAGCCGGTCATGGCCGTGGCTCCCTGTATCTTCAGTAGAGAGTCTACTCTGCGCGGTGTAGTAGCTGGTACCAGCCGTCCAGGGAGAGGGAAACTGCAACTGAATCCCAACTAGAGCTACACAGCTGAGCTGTGCCGTGAACTCCCCTTTACCTCTGTCTGTCTGCTGTGGCCCACCTCGGACTGACTCACAATTAGAGACAGGGAGAGGAGGAGGGATGTTTTACAATTAGACACTCAGTGCTGTAGTTCCTTCAAAGGATTGTCATATATATATATATATATATTCTCTTTCTCTGGCATCCTGGGGATTAATCTGGAATAGCAGCCCAGTCCAGACCAGATTAATCTCTGTGTTATCTGCTCTGTTCAATATGCTGGTGTGTCACGTCACTTGTTTCAGCTCTCCCAGCATCGGCATTAGCATCAGCCTCTGTCATGTGACGTGATGTGACGTCCCCGGAGTGTCTCTGGTTGGCTATATCTATGCACGTTCTCCCCCTCTGAATTTGGCCGTGGATGTTCTCCTGTGGCGCTTCAGCACCGAAGCGTCAAAGGTGGATTACTTCCATCAAGTGCAAACAAGCAGCACAGTCCAGAAATATAGAACAGGGACTTTGTTTGTCAGAGCAGTGAAGGAGGGGTAGTTGTGTATCCCCTGGGGTAACCTTTATTGTGTGATGACACTGTGTTAGAATATTCAAAGCACCAAGAGGGAGGGATGAGCCTGGCGTCTCTTTTTGTCATCAGCATGCTGTTCTGTGCGCTTCAGGCTCTTAATGAAGGGAGTTAATGTGGAAAAAAGGTTTTGCATTATTCTGTGCCACTCCCTACACACACACAGACACAAACACACGCATGAACAATCTGTATCTCTTTTTAGCTGCACACACACACACACACACAAACACACACACAAACACATCCCGCTTTTTTTCCTGATTGTTCTACTTTGCCTCATTGTTTGGGGTATTTATAAGCATGGGTGGGCATCGTATTTGGGGTTTTGGTCTTTGTTTTATTTTTGCTCCGTGCATAAAGCTGGCAACGGGGACCGCTGCTGCTATCACTGATGCATTACTCGTTACACACACACACACACACACACACACACACACACACACACACACACACACACACACACACACACACACACACTCATCTCCTGAGCCATAAGGCATAGGGGTGGGGGGATCATTTGTGCTTATGTTTCTCCCTGTATATTTCTCCAGACTGTAGCTGCACTCCTCCCTCACGGCTCAAAGGAAGACGTAAAGTTTAATTTGTCGGCAAGATCAGCCCACAGCGTGCCTTGATGGCGATCCATTTTAACAACGCAGTATTTTTCTGTTTTGTCGGGGATCTGTGGCTGTCTGTAAAAGTCACAGTCATGCAGGCCCTCTGGTCCAAATGCATTGCGCTTAGTTAGCCACAAAGATGGAGTTTCATTGCTCTATCAAGCATTGTTGTGCAGCGCTGGGATTTATCTTTCTAAATGCCTGCCAGAAGTGTAAAAACACCCTATCAAGGGGTGGGGGTTGGGGGGGGGGGGGTTATATGCTTGTGTTTAACATGCTGATGACCATTAAAATGTTATAATTAACTCCTGTGAATGATTCATTATCACCCATGTCACATGTCAGAGATGTCAGAAGAAAAATTCACGGCCTCAAGATTTATGTTTTTGGTGGTGGGTGGGGGGAGGGGGGCAGGGGGTCATTAAGATGTTGGCCGGAACATCTAGTGCCGCACTGTAGTTCTGCAAGACTTGCAGGCTGTTATTTGCCACAGTGCTCATTAAAGCTGTGCTAGACACAAGCAATTGAGTTTGTTTGTTTGTTTGTTTTTTATTGGCTGCTTTTCTGCTTCGCCACTGGATAGACCATAACTTACTGCTCATGACATATTCAAATGTCAAACCTGCAGAGAAGGCTAGCCTTTGCTGTGCATTGCGATATGCTGTCAGTGTTTGATGATTGCATCTCTTCCCCTCTCTCTTCCCTCTGCAGGTATGAGGATACTGGTGACTCTTCTCCTCGATACTCTGCCTATGTTAGGCAACGTCCTTCTCCTGTGCTTTTTTGTCTTCTTTATTTTCGGCATTGTCGGGGTGCAACTGTGGAACGGGCTGCTGAGGAACAGGTGTTTTATGGAAGAGGATACCATAAAGGCGTAAGTATTCATTGCCCTTATCAATGCTCTTTGTCCGAATCTCTACCTCCCCTCTCGCACTCTCTCTCCTCTCATCTCCTCTCCTCTCCTCTCCTCTCCTCTCCTCTTCTCTCCTCTCCTCTTCTCTTCTCTCCTCTCCTCTCCTCTCCTCTCCTCTCTCCTCTCCTCTCCTCTCCTCTCCTCTCCTCTCTCCTCTCATCTTCTCTCTCCTCTCCTCTCCTCTCCTCTCCTCTTCTCTTCTCTCCTCTCCTCTCCTCTCCTCTCCTCTCTCCTCTCCTCTCCTCTCCTCTCCCTCTCCTCTCCTCTCCTCTTCTCTTCTCTTCTCTTCTCTTCTCTTCTCTTCTCTTCTCTCCTCTCCTCTCCTCTCCTCTCCTCTCTCCTCTCCTCTCTCCTCTCCTCTCCTCTCCTCTCCTCTCCTCTCCTCTCTCCTCTCCTCCCCTCTCCCTTGTCCTCTCCCCTGCCCCTGTCCTCTTGGGTGGGTGGGGGGGGGGGTCAGTCCGGCTGCTCTAACATGATTGGAAGTGGCAGGCGCCGGTCGCCGGCAGCAATAGCATTTCATTCGCTGATGGATGTGTAAACTGAACATCGCGCTCTGGCAGGACAACAGTGAAGCATGTCAGTCCCCGCAGTGCCCCTGGACACGCACCTCTGCCCCTGCTGTGCACAAGGTCAGGAAGAGCAGGGCAGAGGAGAGCAGAGGAGTTAGACTTTTGGACACACTGCACGACAGGAAACACCACACGGCACACACTCTCACAGAGACACACAGGAGTGGAGGCACTTGTGCACACACACACACACACATATACATTTGTACATTTACATTCTGTACATTTATACTTGTCTCTCAGCCCACACACACTAACAGACAGACCCACGCAGAGATACATTGGCTGTCACACACACACACACACACACACACACACACACACACACACACACACACACACACACACACACACACACACACACACACACACACACACACACACACACACACACACACTCACACACACACACACACACACACAGAGAGAGAGAGAAAGACATGCACAGTACACCGAACTTGTCCTGTTTCTTGATGTAATGGAACAAATTAGTTTACCCTCCTCCCCTCCCCTCCACCCTCCATGCACTCTTTGCATAGCCACCGCTGTGCCTTGATTTGAATATGATGGGGAAGGAGACAGCATCCCAGTGCGCAGCATCGAGTGCTGTTTACTGCGCACGGCTCACAGCCAGAGCACCGCTCAACTTGTGGAGTCAAGCTGCAGGGGGCTGTCACATGTCAGGCTCCCTGGTAGCAGACCTGCCTCTTCCTCCTCCACCTCTTCTTCCTCTTCCTTCACCTCATCCTCAAAACAACTGACTCACAGGACAGGAGCTTTATTATAGTGGCATGCAAAAGTGGCATGCAAAAGGTTGGGCAGCCCTGGTCAAAATGTCTGTTACTGTGAGTAGTTCAATGAGAACTGATCTGATCTCCATTAACAAGTCAATGGTGAAACATTCTTCTAAACATTTTAAGTAAGATGAGTGTGTCATTTTTGTTTTGTAGAATTTTAGAGTGGAAAAAGGAAAGGAGCACCGTGCCAAAGGTTGGACTCCCGAAGAGATTTGAGCTCTCAGATAGCTGTTACCTGTAACCTTCATTAGCTTGTTTGGGCAATGGTGTGTTCACAGTCATCATTAAGAAAGCCTGGGTGATGCCAACTTTAAACCTTCATGAATACCCTGACAACTTAAACCTTGATTAGCAGTCATGGCCCCCACTAAGTAGCTGCCTAGCACTCTGAATAAAATAAAATAAAATTCATTTATTAATTTATTAAAATAAAATAATGTGTAATAAAAAATATGACCTTTCCTGTGTCCTCCTCGCCACAAAATTCAGTGTCAGATGTTTGCAAAGGAACATCGAAACAAGCCTGATGCTTTTTGGAAGCAAGTCCTGTTGACTGACATTTCATGAAAAGAACACCCCTCCAACTGTTAAGCACGGGGGCG
>NC_045152.1:7487278-7489778 GCF_900700415.2 Clupea harengus | reverse complement strand
TTCTTCATGATAAACTTGTGCCTGGTTGTGATAGCAACCCAGTTCTCCGAGACGAAGCAGCGGGAGAACGAGGCGATGCTGCTCCAGCGGGCGCGCTACCTCTCCAACGACAGCACGCTGGCCAGCTACACCGAGCCGGGCAGCTGCTACGAGGAGTTGCTCCGGTACATCAGCCACCTGTACCGCAAGGTCAAGCGCCGGAGCCTGCGCATCTACAACAACTGGCAGAGCAAGCGCCGCAAAAAAGTCAACCCCAACAGCGGCTGCGGTGCCGCTGGCGGACTGGGCGGGGGGAGTGGTGGGGGTGGGAGCGGGGGCGGTCTGGGTGGCGGGGGAGGCCTGAACGGGCACGGCAGGCCGCGGGAGTGCGGGTACTGGCTCAAGGCCGTGCGCAATCTCATCCAGCACCATCAGCACCACCACTGCAACCTGAGCAACGGCAGCCCCTACGGTCAGCAGCGGCAGCAGCAGGGGATGTCGGACACATCAGGGCCGGGCGAGGCCGTGGAGATGAACACCCTCCACGTCACCCCCCGGCCCCCTGGTGGGCACACGCAGACGGTGCACAGTGTCTACCAAGGGGACTTCCAGGAGGGCACGCGCATCCCCAGCCCGACCCCTGGCGCCACAGCCAATGCGCCACAGCTGGGGAGGCTGAACGGGGGAATGAACTATCCCACCATCCTCCCCTCCTTCGCCAGCAACCACAGGGGCAACGCGCCCCTGAGCAACGTACCCATGGGCAACAGCAGGGGGGAGATCAACGCCGACTCGGTGGACTTGGCCGACCCCATGGAGAGGCTGCAGCAGTTGACGGGGGAACCAAGTAAGGCCCTTTTCTTTCCCTCTTTATTTCCTCCCCACCCCCTCTGCTCCTCGTATATGTTCACCTCGTTTAGCCCCCCGGTAAGACAAGGGAGCTCACACCAGACGCCCTCTCGAGCACCACTTTAAAGCGATGACAGAAAATCCATGCCTCAAATGAAAGAGTCGTTAACAGAATCCTTATAGGGCTTCGCCGGCAACTGTTTTCCACCGGTAGTTCGAGTTAGCCGAGGAAATATGGTGGGGGTCAATTAGTGAGTGATTAATACGACCTTCCAGTACACGACAGTTCTTAAAGAACATCAGAACATTATGGAAAGGTTCTCTGTCCTCCTCTTTGCGAGATAAATCTGTTTAAGGAAGCAGTGTGCAACTTCACAGAAAAGAAGGCAAGATAATGTGAGAGGCGTATTTATCTCTGTGATGTTATCAGTGTTGAAGCCCGATGCAGATAACGTCAGTGTGGGTCCTCATGAAAAATACATGGCACTCAGGGCCTCAGTGAGAGTGTAGCGAGGATTGCTTCCTATCTGTGTGTACTTACATCAGCTGGCTCTGGCGGGAGGTAGTTTACCGATCGCCGGTCGCCTGCTGTCCGCCGCCTGTGCTGAAAAAAGCAGCACTGGCCAGGTGTTTTTCTTCATCGCGTCGCCGGCTCACTTAAAAGCTTGTCAGCGATCCCTTGCTTAAAGTTATGTGCTAAAAGGATTTCTGTCTCTGGGGCTGATAACAAATAGACACGCAGGCAAAAGTTTTCAGCCTCGGACCTCGTGTCGGTGCCAACAGTCATTTCTGATTATAGCGTGACTCACCTCCATTTCAACTCATTAGAACGCAAATGGGGGGATGTGATAATCAGGAACGCCGCGAGCCAGAGACGGAAAACAGCAGTTGACTACAAAGCCCTATAAGGATTCTATTGACGACAATTTTGAGGCATGGATTTTCTGTCACAGCTCTAAAGTGTTGCTTGAGCGGGCGTCTGGTTGGCGCTCTCTGATCTAACCCGGGGCTATACGAGGTGAACATACTGTAGATGAGCAGCTATGCAATGCAGTATAATGAGAAGGGGGACACGCAGCATGACTGAGGCCACCAGGAATGCATTAGGAAGCCATCTAAAAAGATCTGACTGCAGTTTTCTGTGACGAGTTACAAAATATTGAGAGGTGGGGGTGGGGAAAAACTTCATCTGCTCGACAAAGCTGTCCATTATTGGTTCTCGCTGAAAGGAACCTTATAGTCCCCCCTTATATCCCCCAGACAGCCCACATAGATATACACCCCATGACATGCCACCTCCACTGACCAGTGTAATCAGTCCAATGAAGCTAATTAGTGGAAATTAGCACCTGTATACTTCCCAAAATAGGCAGCACAATAAAATAAACCTTTAGGTGGCAAGTCAGAGTCAGCTGTTCGGGGATGTTGAATAAATTACCAGGATGATTCAGAGCTTCTCTGAGAGGAGAGGACAAGAAGCACTTGCAGAAACTCTCAAGCAGTCCTATAATTAGTGCTTTCAACCTCTCTGTCCTGCAGAGAGGAAAATAGACCCCGGACACCACTAGAAACTCAAGGGGAAATCCTGGCCGTGTATCAAACTTCTCTGCTTTAGTTTGTTTGCACTGGTGCGTAGTTGTGGCAAAAGGTTGGAGCGCCATGCTCGTGTTGC
>NC_045152.1:7474778-7479778 GCF_900700415.2 Clupea harengus | reverse complement strand
CTCTCCCTCTCTCTCTCTCTCTCTCTCTCTCTCTCTCTCTCACTCACTCACTCACTCACTCACTCACTCAAGTTTTCCATAACCACTCTTGATGCATATGACATCCTTCTTTGGAGAATAGTAGTTGGTGAGTTGGAGAGAGGGCAGGATGTAGTGATTCTCTTGGTTAAAACCAGTGGCTCTAGCGCCATAGTGGGTACCTGCCTGGGCAGTGCTGGGGAGGCCAGGACAGGCCTCAGTGCCCCCTGCTGGCAGGAAGCTGTGACTGCAAAGATGATTTTCTGCCTCAATGTGGTGGATGGTGGAGCCAGAGCGTTGAAGAGGGTAGCATCCCAACAATGGTCTCACACACATCTGGTGCTCAGTGGTTGTTTTTGGTGTGTGTTGGCTATGTGCACTGAAAAAGCACATATTTGGTCTTCTCAGTTCTTAAATTGTGGTCATGACACCAGTGATTAATGATTTCATGTGCTGCCCTCCCAACTGCTGCCTTCAAATATTTTTGAATGCGCTGTTCTGCCTGCGAGTGTGCAATATGCAAAGCGACTTTGAAAGTAGCACATGGTTGAGTAGGTATTTGCCTAAATGAGATAATTCGCTGAGAATCAATTTAAATGTAATTGATTAAAATTATACTCGAGCAATGTAGTCACTGTGACCTAACAAATGTGTCAAGTTAAGGGCTTGCTGCAGGTTACTGATTTCTCAGTCACTGCCCATAACTGCATGTTGCGCTTACATATATGGATTTGCATATTGATGGATGGGAGTGCTTAGGGGGGATGATGATATGTGTTTCGGAGTTGTCAGGGCACAGACAGGCAGTGTGTGTGTGTGTGTGTGTGTGTGTGACAGCAAATGCAATGTGATAGTCTTCAGAATGCAAACGAGACTAGGATTTTAAAAACCGTTGTGTGGCCTGATCAGTCAAATGCTGCAGAATGGCTTGGCTCGAAATGAAACCCCAAAAGTGCGGTGACTAGCTTCACTTGCGTTTCGAAGTTGCACAACGAGGAAACCCAACACGCAGTTTTGACTGTTTCGACCTGTGATGTGCTACAGTCTCCGCTCCTCCTGACGGGGCTGTCAAAATAGCATCGATTGAATTGTATTGTGGAGGCAGTGTTTCTTGGATCCCTACCTCAAAACAGACAGGAACAAAATGAGAGAAAAGTGTACTGTTCACAAACAGACCTGGAGTCATTTTTGTGTTTGATCTGATAAATCCAGCAATGAAGTAGTGAAGTAATGGTGGTTATTGACAAGTTGATCAGACATTTGCCTAAAGAGATAATTTACTTAATTGATAGACTAAATTGATTTAAAATTTCAGCAATGTACTCCCTGTGACCTAACAAATGTGTCAAGGTAAGGGCGGGCTACAGGTCAATGGTATCCCAATCACTGCTTAGAACCGCAGAACCGGGGGTAATTTACATATTGATCAGTATTGGAGTGCTCAAGGGTTGTAATTGCAAATGTTTTAACATTGCCTAGTGCGCAGACTGCCCGCAGCATATGCACGAACTGCCAGTATCTATCTGGAGCAGAAACGACTCAATGAAATTAAATTTCACATCGCTGCTTGGCTCTCTATATGATATGTAACAAAAAGTGCAGTGAATAACTTTCACAACAAAGAAACACGAAGCTCGATATTGACAGTTCAGACCTGCGTCATGCTTCGCTCTTACCTCTTCTTGACAGCTCGTCCAAATATCATCGACCGTGCCTTATTCTTACCCACTATGTGTGTCAAAACAGACAGATAAAGAAATGAATGCGGATGCGAGTCTATGTTGAGTGTTTTGCAGTGTTGTTTTTGTTGATGAGGACACCGACAGGGTTGTGTTGCATGACTCTGTGTGAGTCCTTGGGCAAGCGGTGGTGCCCAAGAGAAGATGAAGTAATTATGAGTGTCATCGGTTCTTGGTCCTGATGGGACGAGACATGGGTCTGACCTTCACTAATTAATGAGCCATGGTTTGGTGTGTGTGTGTGTGTGTGTGTGTGTGTGTGTGTGTGTGTGTGTGTGTGTGTTTGAGAGAGAGAGAGAGAGAGAGAGACAGTGAGTGAGTTTGTAAGCCTGCATGTATGTGTGTATGATTGTATGTATGTGTTCATGTACAAATTAGTGTGTGTGTGTATTTGTTCCTATAATCCTGCGGGTCTTTGCATGAGTATGTGTGTATTTATGTGTATTCATATGTACCTGTGCATATGTGTGTGTGTGTGTGTGTGTTTCTATGTACAGCCTGATGCGCTTACAGACATCCTGGAGATCAGCAACATCGTTTTCACCAGCATGTTCGTCCTGGAGATGCTCTTCAAACTCCTAGCCTTTGGCTTCTTCGGCTACATCAAGAACCCCTACAACATCTTTGATGGGATCATTGTTGTCATCAGGTGAGTGTTGCCTTGTAGCCTTCTTTGTAAATAACCTTTCATGTGAATTTGATTTTAAGTAACCAGGACTTTCCAGGAAGTGTGCCTGGTTTAAAAAAATAATAATAGCACACATGAAAGGACACAAACAGTTTTGTTACTCAATACAATGGTCAGGGGCAAATAATATTGGAAAACAACCCTTTGTCTAAGACAAACTGATCATGCTGATAGTTCTGGTTGGACAGCTTTACTGATTTTTTTTTTGTATTGGTTTAAATTGGGTTTTACAATATTTCATACATTCTTATTAAGCATATATGGCATAACATATCCCAAACATGTCATAACCCTCCCCCCCCCACCCCTACTCACATGAGATATATTCATATAACAAATCATATCAACAAAGCACACTAATGTAAACAGGTCTCACATTCAAATTAGTTTACTGACTCCATTTATGTCAACAACACTGGGAGTGTCTTTGTTAATTCTCGTCAATCGCAATGGCGTGGCATATCACGCCCACTCTCTTTCCGACTGGGCTTCATATCTGTGCCCTTCAGCCTGTGTGCGTCAGTGTTGATTTATAAGCCTGTGGCGTCTCATGCAATGTGACACGGAGCACACCTGCAGAGGGCCACTGACTAGAGCTGTGTGCACACATGACATCAGCGTGTCCTCTGGGCGGCCATTACTGCACGGTAATCATGCGTTGTGCCAGGAAAAAATAGCTGACCTTGGCTTTATATGCTGTGCTTGTGGGATTGGCTCATATGCTGTGCTTGTGTGATGGATTCATGATCCGGGAAGCAGCGGCTGGGTCGGTGCCACGTGTATCGTAGTGTGGTATGGTCAATGTCATGTACTGTATGCTGACTGGTTTACTGTGCAGATGGTTTGGTTTTTAAATTGAATTGAGTTATGAAATACATAATGTTTTTTTTTGTGAAAAAGGTGGAAAAGTGTTGATTGACGTGATATATAAAGGGGTATTTGATGTCATACACAATCAGAATATAAATCTTTCTAATCTCCCCAAGGAGATCTGAGGACATCTCCCCAAGAAATCATTTCAAAAGGATTTTTTGCAAAGATGAATTGGCAGCTGAAACAGCCTGACTTTGTAATCTACCATAACATATTCTGCTATATCCATAGTCAGCCTTAACCAAAATAAATTGTGTATCATCTTCTGATAACTTCTAAATGACTGCTGAAGCTAAAATATTCTAGTCTCCTCTAAACTATAGTAAGTTGTAGGAGACAATCTCAAAGCAATGTTGTGTGTGTGTGTGTGTGTGTGTGTGTGTGTGTGTGTGTGTGTGTGTGTGTGTCTGTGTGATGGGTAGTGTGTGGGAGATCATCGGGCAGGCGGACGGGGGTCTGTCGGTGCTGCGGACGTTCCGTCTGCTGCGCGTGCTGAAGCTTGTGCGCTTCCTGCCGGCCCTGCGCAGACAGCTGGTGGTGCTGATGAAGACCATGGACAACGTGGCCACCTTCTGCATGCTCCTCATGCTCTTCATCTTCACCTTCAGGTCAGGGGTTGGCTTTGTTTGTTTTTTGTTTGATTGTTTGATTTATGTCATGTGTCCACTTTCTGTGTGTTTCCCACAATCTTCACTTTCAGGTGTGTGAGTGTTAACATGAGGTATTTCTGAGCTTTTGTGTCCTTCTGTGTGCCTGTCTGTGTGAAAATGTATATATGTACGTGTGAGTGTGTATATGGCTGTTTGCAGTGTTTATGATCCAAGAAAGTGATACCCTCCTGCAGAAATACGATATTGAGAAAGCAAACACAGCGAGACACAATTGGTGTGTGTGTGTGTGTGTGTGTGTGTGTGTGTGTGTGTGTGTGTGTGTGTGTGTGTGTGTGTGTGTGTGTTTCTCAGCGTGCCTCTTTAAGTGCGGTTCAATCCTTCCATCTGATTACCCATAAATGCCATTCTGGCTATGCAATGTGCTCTGTGATGGACATTAACTGATCTGATAATGTGCTTTCTTCGTCATGCCTGCCCTCGGAGAGGCAATCTTTACTCTCAAATTGCTCTTTGGTTTAATGGCTGATTGTTGTTGTTTTTGTTGTTTTTCCTTCCTGCCACAGTATTCTTGGAATGCATCTGTTTGGATGCAAGTTCAGCCAGGTCACGGAGAACGGGGACACCATTCCGGACCGGAAGAACTTTGACTCTCTGCTGTGGGCCATTGTCACTGTGTTTCAGGTCAGAACCAGCGGCTCAAAGCTGCTCCCCAGTTACACCATCTCCATTGCATTAGTTTAGCATTGGCCTCCATTAGGGCTCTGTCGTGAGGTTAGCTTAACCTCTTTGGTTTAATAGGGGTTAGGGGTCAGAGAGGTCCATCTTGCTTGTGACATCTCATCATCCATCCGGAAGATTCTCTCAGCAGCATCTGCCCCTGCTGCAAGAACCCCTGCCACAGTGTGTTCTCTCTCTCTTTTTCTCTCTCTCTCTCTCTCTCTCTCTCTCTCTTTCTCTCTCTTTCGCTCTCTCTCTGTCTTTCTCCCAGCTGCAGGCAAATGACATTGGTATTCTCCTGCATGGCTTTAGAGTTATCTCTGTAATACAGTGAGGTTTGGCTCCTCTGTTACC
>NC_045152.1:7292278-7469778 GCF_900700415.2 Clupea harengus | reverse complement strand
TGAACTGTAGGAGTAATGGTGTTCAGTGTGTGTGTTCAGGCTTTGCAGAGCCTCTCTGAGTTTAGAAATGGACCAATACATTGTGGTGTTCACTTTCAGCTAGGCCTCCGCATCTAAAGCAGTTTATAGTTTAGTACAATCAGAGACACTGGCTCTCCATTGCAGCTTTCCTTGTTCCTCGCTGGATGAGTTCCTTTTCAAGGGTACTCACCAGTCTATGTGATAAACTGAAGTACACTTTTGAAGAGGTACATAAATTGAGTGTATTTCAGGCATGCTTGGGCCTCGTTCAGGGAGCTCAGTTTCGAGAGTACTAACCAGTCTCTGTAAAAATTTGTAGTAGTTACAAAAGTTTAAAGTATTACAAAAATATCTCATCGGTAGAGTGTGGCATGTGATGTTTCACTCACTAAGTAGTGTGCTTTTGATGCACAAGGCATGTACAGAAATCAGGGATACAGAATTTGCAGGCAGAGATTTGGTCATATACACAGGCTATGTAGCGAAAGGCTACTCTTTTGATGTGTAGCCTGGAACTACACACAAGCTACCTGAAAATGGATTACCACAAAGGACGTGGTCTCACTATATTTAGGGCTACTCATGGCAGGGATGAGCCTAGCACTTGTGCTCCTGCTGAAGTCTGTAAGTGGCTCTCTTCTTCATCACCCTCTTCATCACCCACAGAGCAGCCCCCGGAGGTCCCCCTGCCACCCACGCGGGCCGGGCAGTAACTGGGGCAGCCGCAGGTCCAGTTGGAACAGCCTGAGCCGCGCCCCGAGCCTCAAGAGGAAGGACACGTCCGGGGAGCGGGAGTCGCTCCTCGCGGGGGTAGGCAGGGGGAGCTTCGAGGACGACGAGTCTGAGGGAGAGGGAGCCGGGAGGGCGGGGAGCGTTGCCGGGGGTCCCGTCCAGAGCCCTGGGTCTCTGGACTTCCCAGATATCCAGCTGGGGTCGGGCCAATACCAGTCGGGGGAGTACCATGACTGCAACGGGCGCGTGATGCACATCCCTCCCAGCGCCGGCTCCGATCTGACCAGGGAGGACTCCAACACCGACGAGGACCTGGAGGAAGTGAGTTACATCATACACATATGAACATTCGTGTGTGTGTAACCCCTCTGAATTTGTCTGCGTTGTGTAGTTTTTTCATAGAGAAAGCCGGGAGACGTGGGTGAAGTTCTCCAGTTTATTCACCTGGCACAAACAATATCACGGGACTCCTTAGCACAGCAGCATGGGACACCTTACAGTGTGCTAATCGTGACTCTATATCCCCGAACTCTGATACATCGTTAATTCAAGTTTAATTACAAAGTAATATATCTAATTGAAATATATACAATAAAACACAAAACATGTACCTGGTACAAACAATATCACGGGACTCCTTAGCACAGCAGCATGGGACACCTTACAGTGTGCTAATCTAAGAGGGAGATTAAACATTAGCTATTCACACGTGTGATTTTGAACATCGATTAAAATATACATTCAGAGGTGCATAATTCCTAAACCAAACACACTATTTACATGAGGATATAATGTGGAACACCTCTCTATAATCAGTATGGATTTAATACATTCAGTCATTGTATTCTAAAATAATAATGTAGGAGCTCTCTTTATGCACAACTCACCGTGACTCTATATCCCCGAACTCTGAGGAGAGCCACTCTGTACAACATGCCTAACCCCTAGAGGCCACTATTTCCCCAACAACATGACTTATGCACATGCTCAGTGTGATTAAATAGCACAAAAAGGATGCAAGTGGAAGAAACCAAATCTTCACTGTTACATGTGCATACTCTGTCAAACACACACACACACACACACACACACACACACACACACACACACACACACACAAACAGACTCACAGTACTATCCATATTCTTGTGCTCACGCGTATAATTACACACACCAAACAGCAGTCAAGTAAAGACAAACGAATGTACACAATGCACACAGACACACACTCTGCACACAGACACACACTCTTCCTTTATGTTATGATCACCCATCTTCCCGAGTGGGTGCGGCTCCCTCTGCTCGGTAGCGTTCTGTCTCCAGTGGTAGTGCCATCCCCTGGGTCGCGCGGAGAGTAATTGTCACGTGGCGTGGCACTAAGTGCACACTCTAATTGGGTTTCATGCGACATGGAAAGTGACCTCTGGCGCTGAAAGCAGTGCGATCAGGGGCAGCGCTGGAGCCTGCAGAAGTGCTGGAGTTTGGAGAGCTGTGTAATGGGTGAAAACAATAGGCTGTCTTTCCCTACGGGCAGATTAGAGTGGGATTGGAGGGTGCTGTCTTTCTGAGTGTGTGTGTGTGTGTGTGTGTGTGCGTGCGTGCGTGCGTGCGTGCGTGCGTGCGTGCGTGCGTGTGTGTGTGTGTGTGTGTGTGTGTGTGTGTGTGTGTGTGTGCGTGTGTGTGTGTGTGTGCGTGTGTGCGTGCGTGCGTGCGTGCGTTCGTGGGTGGGGGTGTGTGTGTGTGTGTGTGTGTGTGTGTGTGTGTGTGTGGGTGTGTGTGTGTGTGTGTGTGTGTGTGTGTGTGTGTGTGTGTGGTGTGTGTGTGTGTGTGTGTGTGTTGGGTCGTAAGACTAGTGAAGAGGGGTCCCATGCCACTTCATGCTCTTGTGAAGGAGGGAGGCCTACTGTGAGCTACATCTATAAGCAGTTTCAAACAGCCCTCCTCATACTGAGGTTTGTGATTAAGGAGACAAAAGTATATATATATATATGCTCAACAGCATCCCAGACGTAGCATCTGGCATTTGCATTTGATGAACTCTGCCAGTCATTTCCTGTGAAAAATATTCTGTCATGGCTATCTCTCAAGAGAGCTGCTGCCTGTTGTGGCTTTAAATATAGATTAGGTGATTGCTGTTGTTGTTGCTGCTGCTGCTACTGTTGTTGTTGTTGTTTCTTGATGACGATGGGGTTCGTCTTTGTTTCAGAAGGTAGTAATTGGATCTTGGCATTATTAGTGGTAGTGTAGCTGGAAATACTGACACTTATCACAGCTTTTTAAGGGTAAAATTTGACCTCCGCGAAGGACCATTAAGCATTATTAGTGGTAGTGTACATATGTTACATTCATAGAAGTCAACAGTGTATAGATTTGCTATAGTATATCTGCTGTTTCCAGCTGATGAGTGTTTCTGTGCCCTTCTGTCCTCTCTCAGGGCTACTGCTACCGAATAAAGAAAGCTCTGGAGTCCTATAAGCCTCAGTGGTGCGTTGATCACGAGGACTGGGCACTGTACATCTTCTCCCCTGAAAACAAGTGAGTAGGCCGATGTGTTCTGGTGGTAACGGAGCCTGAAGCTTTTTTCCGCCGTCCTCTGGGCTGTTCAGTATGCCTTATCTCTCCTCGTGTCTCTTCCCCCTCGCCAGGCTTCGGAAGGCTTGTCAGAGAGTGATCCAGCACAGGCTGTTCGACCACGTGGTGCTGGTGTTCATCTTCCTTAACTGTATCACCATCGCTTTGGAGCATCCCAACCTCGATGCCCAATCCACGGTAAACCTGTAAACTGTAAACTTTCATACAGATCAACGGCCAGTGTATGTTTCACTGTAATGGAATTCATTTGAATGCACTTTTGCACAAGTGAGACACAGTTGATTGTGCAGCGCTAGACATGTCTTGACAGTGTCTTAACGTCCCTGGTGAAAGGGTCTGACAAAAACATGTACATGCAAATAAGGCATGGTAATTTGCATAGTCTAAGTGACTCTACTTTAGCCTTTGGCAGTGAGGCTCAGGCTGCTTACTGAGTCCTTGTAAAACAAACCGCCAGTTATGTGGTGAGCATGTTCATAAAGAAGGCCTATTTAATAATCTTTATTTTTCTTTCTCCCTCCCAGGAACGGTGGTTTCTGTCTATCTCCAATTACGTTTTCACTGTGATCTTCATTGCTGAAATGGCTGTGAAGGTGTGTAGAAAACCTACCTCCTAACACAAAATGGACGTTATTCACAACATGCAGTCAGGATTTTATTCAGTCAAACCTTTTTATCCAGCTTGTCACGTACATCAGTCAGTCACACACACTCTCTCTTTCTCTCTCTCTCTCACACACACTCTCTCTCTCACTCACACACACACACATTCAGGCCTCATATCTGCTATATTCTGCTTGCGATACATTATCGATACACTGAAACCAAGTATTGATATATTTTTTTCAAACTCAAGACAGTTTGAAGTGACTTTTTCACATACTAACCATTCTGGTTCTTCGGAGCATCACTTTACTCTGCCATCAAGTCAGGGTGTTGATAGAGATAGCGGTAATGAAACGCAATTTTAACTGGTAGCGATGAAGACAAAAATAGACAAGAATTTACAGTTACTGGCTGATATTAGAGTATACGTTGCATTGTTTCTATTTTGTGAAATGGGATACCCTTTCTTCTTCGCCGATGTTGTAATATGTCAATATCGCAGGAAAAATATTGTGATAAATAGGTACGTGAGTTAATCTGTGATTCCCACTCCTATAGTAAGAAGCTTTCATAAGTATCTGGTAAGAAAGTGAATGCTTGCCCTTAACAAGTCCCCCCCCCCCCCCCCATGTCAGGTGGTGGCTCTTGGTTTCTACTCAGGAAAAGACACCTATCTCCAGAGCACCTGGAATGTGTTGGACGGCATACTGGTCTTCGTGTCCCTTGTCGACATCGTGGTGTCCCTGTCCTCTGGCGGGAACCGCATCCTGGGAATCCTGCGAGTGCTCCGTCTCCTGAGGACGCTGCGGCCACTCAGGTGCGCCCCGGGCTCGTCCAGAGAGACCAGCCGGGTTTCCATCCATCCTTCTGAAACGAATTTTGAACATTCGAATGGGAAATCCTAAGTGGAAATGCTTGAAATTCACATCTAATCTTGTAAATCGAATAAGAAATGAATTTGCTAGAGTGGGGTGGATGGACTCCCTAGTCGCATAGGGTAAAATGTGACTTTCTTACGTGTTTTTGTTAATATTGCCCTGACAACCACAGGCGTTCACAATTCCTGCCATTAGGAGAGTGTCAATTTTTTAATTGCATAACACAGCTGATGGAATATTAAATATTGTATTGAGTTGGATGGAAATCCAGCTTGGGACCTCCTCTGTGAAAGCGGTTGATGCTGCTGTTGTCATGGTCTTAGGCAGGTTTGAACCTATAGAGGCAGTGGGTTTCATAGATGTGTTTACATAGATGCTTGATTTGCCTTTTGATGTGCCTTCATCAGGGTTTCACATCATTTCACCCAATGACATCACATATTATAAGCTACATGTCAATATTACCCCCAATCGATTTTGAGCAAACCAAAAGTTTTTGGTTTATAAAATTATACAAACGTTTTATTCATGAGATGTGCAGTCAGCCGCTTTAAACCCACTCACTCTGAAGTCTTGATCTATTAAATTTGGTCGTAAATTGAATTGTATCTCATCGGAGCCTGTAGTGTGAAAATACAATGGTACATTTTTATCACCCATGAGAACTTTTTGATGTTCTGACATATTGAATAGAATATGGTTTATGAATGAGGCCCAAAATATTTTCAGATTTTTTATGAAAACACATTCAATTCAGTAATACAAAGGAACAAAGAAACAACACTAATCAATAGGTCTGGGGTCATGTGAAACATAATTGTATTGGTCTGTACTTGTGAACTTCCCTGAGAAGGTCTTGATGCTGTATTCAAACAGGCTAATCAGTCGAGCTCCAGGCCTGAAACTGGTGGTAGAGACCCTGTTCTCATCATTGCGACCTATCGGAAACATCGTATTGATCTGCTGCGCATTCTTCATCGTCTTTGGCATTCTGGGAGTTCAGGTAAAGGCCTGCAAAAAGGCCTCGTATTTCATTGGAGGTTGTTTGTTGAATAACAAGAAATGGCATGAAATCGTTGAAATACTGACACTTGTTTATCACAGCTTTTCAAGGGGAAGTTTTTCCACTGCGATGGACCGGACATTAAAAACATCACAACCAGGCTTGAGTGCGAAAACAATAAATATCGATGGACACGGAAGAAGTACAACTTTGATAACTTAGGCCAGGTGAGAATGAAGACTCTGGATCGCATAGATACAGTTCCTTCCACAGTTATAGTTATAGACAAGCCTGGCAAAGATGAGTAAAAAGGGTGAATTAGCTTCATATGTCACACACAAAAAAACAAAACAAAGAAACATGAGAAACAGAGAACCAGAGAAACATCAAGAAATAGTAATTTTTAACAAATTCATTTGCACCACAATTATTGGCACCCCTAGAAATTATTGTAACAGCAGCATTTTTTCCATTTATATGACTTTTGATCAGAGTTTTTTAGGATCTTTCGAGCAGTAATCCATTACTTCCAGTTTCACTGGGGTATGAATATGAAGTTACACAGATTCCCTTATTCATTTTTCAACATGGGAACAGTAAGAGAACACACAAATCAAATAGGGAAAAGTGTGATCACCTTCATAAATCAGGGAATGGCTGTAACTAATAGCTACTCATCTGAAAATACCCATATCTACTGTTAGGGCAGAAATTGATACATTCCAATCAAGTGGAACCTACGCACAGTAAGGGTGCAGATGTCAGCTCCATGCCAACAGATCTCACTTGGAGGGCATGCCAGAAAAAAGCCTTTCCTGTCATTTAACCACAAACATAAGTGCCTGTAGTTCAACGCTACTGGGACTTTGACTAGAACCGTGTTCTGTGGTCAGATTAAATGTTTTGGCAACAAACACTCATGGTGGCTTTGGTATAAAACAGAAGGATGACTATACTGAAAAGAACCTGATCCCCACTGTTAGGTATTGTGGAGGGTCTGTGGTGTTGTAGAGCTGTTCCTCCAAAGGCCCTGGGAATCTCGTTGGGGTACATGGCATCCATTTATTTTTGGGCTTTTATGCCTTTAATTGATAGTTCAGTGAAGAGTGGGACAGGAGATGAGAGGGAGAAGAGGTGGGGAGTGGATAGGAGAAATGACATCGGGCCGGATTCCCGAGTGTCCTCCATGGGTGTCAAGCCCGAATGTGGTCGAGGCTACTGCTGGCGCCACAGTTCCCCCCTATACCAGGACTTTTTAAATCACAATCTGGCTTCCTCTGCCAAGAAACTAAAACTGGGGCATTGTTGGACAATAATCAAAAACATATGCCCAGATTTACCCAAAAAATGATTTATTGCACAGAAAAATCAAGCTTCTGCCATAGCCATCTCAGCCCCCTGACCTAACCCCCATAGATAGCCTACGGTATGAGCTGAAGAGGAGAGTACACAAGAGAGCACCTAGGACCCTGGGCAATCTAGAGAGATTCTGTCAAGAGAAATGGTCTCAAATTCCCTGCTCTGTATTCCAAACCAAAATGTTACAGGAGAAGCTCTGTGCAGTTTCCCTGGCAAAGGGAGGTGGTGCACAGTATGAGATGCAGGGGTGCCAATAATTGTGTCACATGCGGTTTTGTTAAAAATAATTATTTCTTGATGAGATTTTCTTTTTTCAGAATTTATTTTCTTCAATTAAAGGTTGGATATGCATCATTATTATCAGTGTGAGACTACCGTAAGCAAATTCGCCCCAAAAAACTTTTTCTTTAACTTATACTTACTTGGGGTGCCAATATGTGTGGAGGGGGGTATAGATACATACATTGAATGAGTGATTTTATTTCATTGTAACAAACAGCATGTAACAGATACATATCACCTAACTAGTGAAACACCAGATGCCTTGTTATCATAGGCTTTGCCAAAACCACTTACAATTTTATAACGGCTAGTTGTGGCTAATTCTGTGGTTAATCCTTCTGACTTTGTCCGCAGGCTCTCATGTCCCTGTTTGTGTTGTCCTGTAAAGACGGCTGGGTGGACATCATGTACGACGGCCTGGATGCTGTTGGAGTGAACCAACAGGTGGGTGGCTCTGTGGTTAGTAAGTCAAAGGTTGGTGAAGGACAGCTGGCGGTAATTAGAGGTGTGATCAACAAATATGTCACATGTACTGTCAAGGCTGATTAAGTTGAGTCAAGTTTACACTTTGTAGGCAGAATATGACATGAATGCCAACATTAGGGCCACACAGCTGGAACAGTGAAACAACCTTTCAGAATTCACCGGTGTCAAACAAGTCAAAATATCATTATCAACACCAAATTATAGTAGTTATGTTTTTTTCCTTTTTGTTGTTTGTTGGTTTGAGAGACCCTATGGTGTACTTCCTGTAACGAGTTTTCCTTCTCTCTCTCTCTCACTCACTCTCTTTCTTTCTATGTTCTTCTTTCCCTCTTCCTCACTCTCTCCCCCTCTTTCTCTCTCTCTCTCACGCTCTTTCTATGTTCTTCTTTCCCTCTTCCTCCCTCTCTCTTCCTCTCTCTTTCTCTCTGTCTCTCTCTCTCTCTCTCTCCCCCAGCCGGTGCGTAATCACAACCCGTGGATGCTGCTCTACTTCATCTCCTTCCTGCTGATTGTCAGCTTCTTCGTGCTCAACATGTTCGTGGGCGTGGTGGTGGAGAACTTCCACAAGTGCCGGCAGGACCAGGAGGAGGCAGAGAATGCACTGAGGGAGGAGAAGAGGCAGAGGGTCATGGAGAAAAAGCGCAGGAGTAAGCCCAAATGCTGGTCTGGTCGGTAGTCTATTTTTCTGAGTACTGCCTGCTTCCAGAGCCTGAGAAAAGACAGTGAGCTAGTGGCACATGGTGGATGGGGAGGGGGATTGGGAAGCGGTGGCAGCCGGGCAGTTGTCGATCCAAGCCACCGGCCAAAAGAGGGGTTCGGTGGACTGGATCCGGCGATGGCCCGGTGGGCTGGAGGCGAGCTGCCTGACCGGAGGGTTGACGGCGTCGCTGCTCCGCTGGAACACCGCTGACGCCTGTAAACAGGGCCCCTCTCCCCAGCCACGACGCGGGGCGCAGCATCCGCTTGACGACCCTCCTTTGCGCTCACATGCCTGTGTCTTCTGAATGCACCTCAAGAGATACAACCGGGATATGCGGGAAAAAAACTGATCTGACATTGAAATTTGGCAATAACATATTTATTTTTCTAGTATTCAGTAAAATAGAGGAGAGAGAGAGAGAGAGAACAATAGAGAAGTGTCAGAAAACCAAACAGAGGCCTGGAGAAGTTTTTTGAAGCCGTGTGGATATCTTTGCATCAAACTGATAGAGGCCTTTGGATTTGGAGTGTTCTCTGCAGCATGGGCTTGCATGTTCCCCTGTCAAACTCTGCATGATAGCAAGTCTTCAAGGAGAAACATACAGGGTCAGTCCGAAGAATGCATGCCAGTGGTGACCTTGTTTGGTGAATCAATGATACTATGGTCCAGATGGAACCTTCTGGAAACTGCATATGGGGGATTGGGATGTAGATGCAAGGGACATAGCCCCGAGCGCCTCGCTCCTTCTCACTCTCACAGCCCCCTGCACACCCAACACGTGCACAGACACACACACACACACACACACACACAGGCACACACACACACACACACACACACACTCACACACACACTCCTCGGAAGCTTGAGAGACCCACAGGCGGCAGCATTAGCGGGAGATAATGGAGACTCCCCCAAGGCACCATAAACGTCACTCTCGCTGTCTGTTCTAATCAACGGCATGCGAAGAGACTACCCAGAATTAATTCTGCCCCCCCTCCCCCCCCCCACAAATGCTCTCCTACCGGCGGCCATTGTGGTACATGATCCAATGAATAAAGGATCAGATGATAACACTGTTTTGTCTACATATGGGCACATGCCGGGGGAAGCTGGTTGGCATACAAGGCCCAGCCTGACTAATGGTGGTGCTCATAATGGCTGACAGCTTTATCCACACCTGTCACACTTCTCCCCGGGACCATTTATTTAGCCACTGGATTAATGGCGGCTCTCATCGCGAGCCATGCCATGTTACTCGTGAGCCGCCGAGATAATCTCGCTGTCCCATATATCGTAAATGCAAGGGAACCCTTTCTTTCTTTCCTTAGAGGCAAGGAGAGGGATTGCTGTAGAAGCGTAATCAGATGTAAAGGGATTCAGAGGTGGATTTCTGTAGTTTAGTGGCTATGTCACCCCACCGCATCGGTCCTGAATTTCACCAACATGAGGCAACTGAGTCGCTGTGTAACCCATCACTAATATGATCACTTTCATGGCTCCTCACAGATCTAATGACACAGAATCAGTTTATTGACTAACAAGTTTTTCTTTTAATTTAATTTTTCATTTAACTTTTTTCTTCGTAACCCACTGAATGGCTCCATTGACCAATTAATCATAGATTGTGCATGCACACGGCTGTAGAACAGATGGGGTTGCCAAAGGCCTCTCTCCTCTCGTGGTAATATATTTTTTTTACCAGTAAACATGCTAAACATGGCAGACTCAGCAAGATGGATTAAAGTAGAAATGTGTCACATTTACCACGAGTTTTTTATGCACCTCAAAATATAAATGTCTTACTAAGTGGCTTACTGTACAAACCTCTCACCCATAGCATATTGACAAATATTTTGGCAAACATTGCTAACATTGTACAGTCAATGTTCTGTACAGAGGAACCAGACTCAGAATACTGTTTTTTTACACACTTGGCCAAAGACAGTCATGTTTACAGTGGCCTAATCTGTCAAAGACAAGTGCATGCTTGGAAACCACAGAAGAGTTGGACACGCACGCAAACTTCTGGCCTGTAAAATTTGACCTCTGACCCTGCTCAAGCATTTGACCCCTCTTCTGTGGTGTTTGGCCTTATGGCTGACATGCTTTATTGGCGGTGCCTGTTCCCCAGTGTGACTGTGTGCACGAGCGCCTCTGTGCTGACAGCTGCTTTTGTCATGTTGTGTGTGTGTGTGTGCACAGAGGCTCAGCAGAAGCCCTACTATGACGACTACTCGCCCCTCCGCCTCTCCATCCACACACTGTGCAACAACAACTACCTGGACCTGTTCATCACCTGCATCATCGGCATCAACGTGATCACCATGTCCATGGAACACTACCGACAGCCTAAGGTTAACCCCCTCATCCTCATCCTCATCTTCATCCTCTCTCCTTATAAATCCTCCTGTTACCCCCACCCCCCCCCATCCTCTCATCTGTACTTATCTATCCTCTCTTGTTTATTTTCTCTCGCTTAACTTTTCTTTTCAACCATCCATTCTGTTCTTTGCTGTTTATTATGTCTGTCACCTCTTTTCTATGTCTTTTTTTTCTTTGTCTCTTTTCTGTCTTTGTTATTGTTTCCTGTTCTCTCCTTCACCTTCCGCTATCATAGCTTGAATCTTTCCTGCATTGTTCACTGTCATGATTCGTTTCAGGTGTCCCTGACTGCGTTTTCACAGAGCCATATAATAATGTCTCTCTGTTCTGTAGTACCTTGACAAGGGTCTGGCGTACTGCAACTACGTCTTCACGGTCTTCTTCGTCATCGAGGCCCTGCTCAAACTCGTCGCTTTCGGCCTCCGGCGGTTCTTTAAAGACAGGTACAGAACCGAGCAGTCTTCCGTGCTCATCACGTGTGAGAACAGAAGGCGGACTTCAGAGTGTGGTGACTGTTCTAGTCCACGGCGCTATGCTACACTTCACACGCTCCAGAGGAGACAGACACACAGACACAAGACACATGCATTCAGTTAGTTTGCACAAGCCCTTTCTTCTCCCGGCTGGTTGTTGCTGTTGTTGTACATGATGAGCATCCAGACACTAATCTGAGGCAAAAGCATGGAAAAAAGGATCCTTCCATTTAACAATTTAACAAGTTCATGGAGGCTTCCCCCGAGGCCGGCCTTAAAAGCCTTGCCGTGTTCTTCGCCATGTTGGGTTATGATGCCTCTCAGGCTCTCAGCCTGCTCCTGTCATTCTGAAACCCTTCGGCAGTAGAACTGTCACCTTGTGTGAGTGTCTGTTGGGACTCTCTGCCCCCCTACCCCCCTCCACCACCCTTCCCACATTACAACCCCCACCCCCCCACAAGATCCTAATGGAGTGTGTAGTCATGTGTTCCAAACCGGCTGCATTAACACAGGATGTGTATCAGGATATTAGACAGGACACAAGATCCCTGTATTGAGGAAATTAAATATTAGTAAAAAGGCATAACAATTGGCCTGAAAATGCAGTCAACTTGACTAATCCACCAATTCTAACTCCATCAATTCCTAGACATAAACACGGCCCTGTATTTAGATCAAATATTTGACCCAGGTCTGTATTTCCTGTGTTATTGATTATTTTATGAATGTTAATGTGACAGTACAGTTTAATGATCTCTTAATCACTTGTGCATAATGCATTAAATTACAGCATGTTTAACTGTGTGATTCATAGGTACCCTGGATTTGGATAAAACATTAGTTTCAATTAGGAAAGACTGAATGAAATGAAATTAGATTTAATATCCAGATTCTCATCACTGCACATTTACATGTGGATGGTGTAGACGTTCAGAAACCAGAGACATTCAATTAGCTGTTTCCTGTTAGACCCATTTAGCATGCTGTCCCTCATCAATGCAATAAGTCTTGCAATAAATCTCCCGCACACGCACACACACACACACACACACACACACACAAGCATGCACGCATGCATGCGCACACACACACACACACACAAGCACACTGATCTTGTAGTGTGTATTTTAGATTTGCTATGGCTAAATGGTTAAATGGCTAAATGTATGTATCAATCTGATAAGTTGATGTGTGTATGTGTGTGTTGGTGTTTATGTGCATACGTGTGTGTGTGTGTGTTTGTGTGTATGTGAGTATGTGTGTGTGTGTGAGTGTGTGTGTGTGTGTGTGTGTGTGTGTGTGTGTGCCTGAGTGCGTACAATAATGTTTTCATTGCCCCCTGACAGATGGAATCAGCTGGACCTGGCCATTGTCCTGCTCTCCATCGTTGGGATAATCCTGGAGGAGTTAAAGATGAACTCCGTGCTTCCCATCAACCCCACAATAATACGCATCATGAGAGTCCTGAGGATCGCCCGAGGTACGGCCCGTGTCTGCAGTGTCTCCTCACACCACACTACCCTCCTCCACGGCCGTGGCATGCTCAGGGTGGTGGTGTCAAAAGTGATGGACAGTGTGTATCCAGATCATGAAAAGATTTACGGGGAGGGAAAGAAAATTGTGAAAGTGTCTGTGTGTGTTTTTTTTCTACTTTATACTGATTGGATTGCCTGCCTGTCTGCCTGAACTCAGCAGAGGTGTGATTGGGATCTTTAGGTCACACATCTATACAACATCCGTCACTCCCTTTGTGCTTCAGTAGTAGTGATTCTGAGGGAACGTGTGGCGTGTTGAGATGACATGGTCCTCCTGTGTTTCCGCCTGTGCAGAACTGATAGCATTGCCTATGTGAACTAGTTAAAATGTCTGAGAACTGAAACACACCTCAGGGCTGTTGGTAAGAATGACTTTGCTGAATGTCCTTTTTTTGTTACATTTACAGTCTTTTACAATCAGTTTGGAACTTCATGCAGGTCTTTACGTAAAATATCGAAATACTGTAGTTGTCACTGAAGAGGTTTCCCCAGTATTACTGTGGTATTTGTGAGTCATTTACCACACTCAATAATCATGGCATCTCCAGTATTGTGAGATCAGAAAGTTTGTTCTCGTGTCATGGCAGATGCTCTGCTTGAAATATTTGCAGGGTGTGGGGGATTGCAGAGGTGGATAATATATTTACTAAAGATTCTTTTTTAACGATTCAAGGTGAGGGAGAATATTACAGTACTGTAAATGTAAAGTTTATTAAAAAACTGACAATTACAGAGGAAACAATGGATCAGCATTTGGGCCACAGTAGACTTCTAGTACTTTTTTGTACTATAGTATACCACAGATATTTTAGCATAGAGCCATCATGAAGCACATTACAGCATCTCAGATGTATTTGGTTGGTTGTACAACATGCACTGCTTTCTTTATTTGCAATGAAACACTAATCCATGCAAAAATATGGCGACGCATAATGTACACCTTTCGCAGTGTTTGAAGTTGTGTGTGTTTCTCATTCATTGTATTTTGAGTGATAAGGCGGAGAAAATTTGCTATAGTTATGGTCACTTCTGGGTGAAGTATGAAGTGTTTTGGTGGTTGAAGTGCATATTGCACCAAAAGTGAACTGAGGTGTGTGTTTGTAAAGCACACTGTGTGAAAAGTTATGAAAAGGTGGACATGCTATTTAGACAAGCGTGAAAATGATTGTAGAAAAAAAACTGTAAATGGAATAAATCTGTACAAATTTTTCTTCAATAATCCACAGAGTGCTTGGTGGCAGTTATTTAAAATGGTCTGCATATTTGTTCTGATTCGATCAGTGATAGACTTTCTTTATTATCTGATGTCGACTGCTCTTATCTTCTGTAGGTAGATTACCCCAGTAACATAAGCTGCTGGATGTCACTATACTACACACCGCACTATAATAAAACATGTGCACAATCTTATCACAAACACCAGAGCACCTGTGTTTTCATTAAAAGCACAACTGTGGCTATGTTCTTTTGAATATATAATTTGAGTTCCAGTCTTTCCAGTCTATTTTGCACTCTATAATGGTGCACAGTTATTTGAATTATCTAACTCTTTTTTTTGACATAGAGGAGATGCCATTACTCAAGCACATAATCCATTTGGAATGGAAGAGAGAATGGGAATAAGATAGATAGATACTGTAGATAGATAGATAGATTGATAGATGGATACTTTATAAATCCCGAGGGAAATTTAGGTCATCCAGTAGCTTATACACATATACACTTATACACCGCACCGACATACATACATAAATCACATATACATAGGGAGAACATATTCACACGGAGTGTTTCCAGATACAGGAATGGGTCTGACCCTATTGTACAGAGTGCAATGATTGTGACAGTGTCTGTGTCCAGGAGGAAAGTGTTCTTGTGCTGCTGGTGTGGATAGTGCAAAACATATAATGTTCTTGTGCTTGTGTGGATGGATAGTGCAAGATAGTGTTCTTGTGCTTGTGTGTGTGTGTGTGTGTGTGTTTGGAAAGTGCAAAGAGGAAAGTGATAGTGCAGAATATGTAAGAATAAGATGGTTTCCTGAGAAGAGGGGTAGATAAATTGAGATGAAGTGGTGATGTAACGTGAACCGTTGTTCTGTTCTGTTTCCCACAGTGCTGAAACTGTTAAAGATGGCCACAGGCATGAGGGCTCTGCTGGATACTGTGATGCAGGCTTTACCTCAGGTATAATCCACCTGTGTGTGTGTGTGTGTGTGTCTGTTTGTTTGTTTATTTACATACATTTATTTAATGCATACATAATCATATGCTATATGATCTGGGTCTATAATGAACCATTGTGTTTGTATGGGCAAGATAGAAAATACAATACTAAATGCTATACAGAATGTGTCAGAGTGTGACGTGTGTGTGTGTGTGTGTGTGTGTGTGAGAGAGAGAGGGTAATATGACAAATGTGTATCTTTTATGATCAGCTCTTTTTGGTTATTATTCTGTGCACCATTCAGTGTGTCTGTGTGAGCGTGTGAAGGTATGTGTGTGTCTGTTTGTTTGTTTATTTACATACATTTATTTAATGCATACATAATCATATGCTATATGATCTGGGTCTATAATGGAACCATTGTGTTTGTATGGGCAAGATAGAAAATACAATACTAAATGCTATACAGAATGTGTCAGAGTGTGACGTGTGTGTGTGTGTGTGTGTGTGTGTGTGAGAGAGAGAGGGTAATATGACAAATGTGTATCTTTTATGATCAGCTCTTTTTGGTTATTATTCTGTGCACCATTCAGTGTGTCTGTGTGAGCGTGTGAAGGTATGTGTGTGTGTGTGTGTGTGTGTGTGTGTGTGTGTGTGAATGTGTGTGCGCTGGCGCTCATGATTGATCGCTCAATATACTTTAACTCACTAATGCTCTCTCTCTTTCTCCCTCCCTCCCTCTCCCTCTCTCTTTCTCTCTTGCGTTCTCTCTCTCTCTCTCTTTCTCCCTCCCTCCCTCTCCCTCTCTCTTTCTCTCTTGCGTTCTCTCTCTCTCTCTCTCTCTCTCGCTCTCTTGCGTTCTCTCTCTCTCTCTCTCTCTCTCTCTCTCTCTCTCTCGCTCTCTCTCTCCGTGCTTTAGGTGGGGAATCTGGGCCTCCTCTTCATGCTGCTCTTCTTCATTTATGCAGCGCTCGGAGTGGAGCTGTTCGGAAAACTGGGTCAGTGCCGCTCTCTCATCCCATCCGCCTCTCGTCCCTAAACGCTCGCTCAGCCAACGCTACCCAGCGCTTTTCAGCGCTCACTTCTTTATATTTCACTTGTATTAAAACAGGGAGATAGTGTAGCGATTTGAACAGTGAGAGCTCAAGGGCAGTTATTTTACAGATAGACTCACACCACTGAAAACATCGCTTCTCTCAGGCAGTGCTTTTTTTTCTCCTTTTTTTTTTTTTTACAGCGGTAAGGGAGCAAATTGAGCTCAGGCAATCATCTTGAGAATTGAGCAAGTGTCCTGCACTGAGAAACCTTCCATGTGTTTGTGTGTGTGTGTGTTTGCAAGAGTGTATATGTTTGTGTGTGTTTGTGAGGGAGGGAGGGAGAGAGAGAGAGAGAGTGTATTTGTATGTGTGGTTACCCATGGGGCTTGATCAGGCTCCGCTGTGGGTAGTTTCTTCTCATGAAGGCTTGGCATTATCAGTTGAAATGACAGGATTAAGATGCTGTTTTTGAAGGGCAGGCTAACTTTGATTAATCCCTTGAGCCACTACCCAGAACAGGAATCGATTCTAATCATCCTGCGTCTAATCACAAAGCATCCAGACCCACTCCAGTGTGTGCCTCTGTCTGTTGTGGAGAATCAAATGCTTGTTTTGTGGCATTTGATGCCCATCTCCTTAATGACCCAACATTTGCTGATGTGATGAGCATTCGTTCGACCGCAGCTGAATGACTAATTGTTTGACTAGCTGTCTCTTTATGGTGGTTTATTCTAGAATGCACGGATGACAACCCCTGCGAAGGCCTGAACAGATACGCCACATTTTCTAACTTCGGCATGGCCTTCCTGACTCTCTTCAGAGTGTCTACAGGAGACAATTGGAATGGTATAATGAAGGTAACCCCCACCCCCACCTACCCCTTCCGTCACCCCCTTGAAGACAACTCTGTGCTATGAACTTAATTTAATGAATTATTTAATTGACTAATTGATAATTGTAGTATATATTATTAGTCCATATATCATTCTATAGGTGGTGCACTCTGTTGGTAGAGACAGGGGGCAATACCAGTGCTTAGATTAGTAATGTCTTCACTGGTGTTCTTTGCTGTGTCTCCTCTGGGAAGGACACACTAAGGGAATGCAAGGCTGAGAAGAACGACTGTCTGAGCTACCTGCCCCTGGTGTCGCCCATCTACTTTGTGACGTTCGTGCTGATGGCCCAGTTTGTCCTGGTCAACGTGGTGGTGGCCGTCCTGATGAAACACCTGGAGGAGAGCAACTTGGAGGCCAAGATGGAGGCCAAGATGGACGAGCAGATCGAGCAGGAGATGGAGATGCAGAGGCGCCAGAGCCACGTCTCAGCCAGCTGGCCCACGCCTGACTCACCTGGACAGGTAACCCACCACTAATGCTGCCAGCACAGATGAAATAACATGAAATTTGGTGTGTATGTGCACGCGAAACTGGTCGGACCACCGTGTGGGACCAAAAATAATCCTTGTCTAATGTTGACTTTTGATACACATACTCTTCCATACAACATCTCCTCCAGTGATGGGATAGTTGCAACTTGCAAGTGTTCCCCATTTACCTGGCTGAACCTGTCCATATCAACTGCAATTTAGCTAACTCAAGAGTAATGCTAGACCATTAGCCAAGGACCTTTTTAGTGCCTTGCCGTTAATGACAAACACTTAGACATGAATAGAGTTCACAGCAGGCATAACTTGCACAATGTCATGGATATAAATGGCCAGTGCTTCCTAGCAGGGTTTGCAAATGGACACTCACGAAACACACAACAGTGTTACACACAGCTCACTTACACTGATATACACTGTGCTGACATAGAGAATGAATATGATGATAAGCATTAAAGAGTGCAGGCCAGATTGTACCTCTACTGGTTTCCTTCACTCTTGGTAATCAATATAGAGTCCTCACAATGTGGTGATGACGATCCAACCGTAATCTTAATGTGCCTTCACAAAGCACAATGCAGAACAGATGTATCCAGGTATGACCAGGTGTGTGTGTTTTGTTTTCCCAAAGTATTGAATAGATTTGAATCATACAGGCTGCCCATAATGCATTTAGAGCCAATGACGATATGCACAACGCAACATCAGGACAACATGGATCACATTCTCATGATGAATGCGTCTATCTACACTGATAGTTTAAAAGCAAATGTGGACATCTTCCAGGTACAAATCAAATTGTATTTCTAAATAGGGACCTAGACCAAGAAGGTTTTCACTCCAAATCAAAGGGAGCATCGTTTGGCCATCTTATAAGTCATGTAAAGACTAATAGCTGGCATCAGCCAGGTGTGTTGCGGCTAAGTAGGTCTGGAAGTCTGTAGCCACGCTAGTCCTCGGTGGGTAAGACTGGCCTCCTTGCCACACTCCCAGGAAGAAAAACACAAGCTTACAGATCCCCCTCTCCAAGGCTGCTCATGTGTCGCAGTATCAAACTACGAGGCCGGCGGAGTCAAAAAGTCTCTGAGGTGCTTTCGGGGGGGTTTGAAGTTTTAGGATTCAATTAGGTTTTAGAAGATAGTAGGAAGATGAAAGTATGGCGCAATTTATTCTAGCCTCGCAGTGTGCCCCGGTGCTGGATGCGCATGCATAAGGCCAGCTAAGTCCATCCCCGCAGAGCTGCACAATCATTAAAACAAGCCCCATGCGCTGACTGGAAATTAATTGAGGGTAGGGGTTTGTCGTGACACATAATACTGGCCATGTGCTTGCACAGTGGAGATAAACAAAGAAGGCCCCCCCAACACTGATATGTGATGGGTCCATGTTTGACTTGGCACATCTGGTAGTGGTGCGCATTAATAGACCTCGTATGTGACAGCACGGCGTCTCTCGTAAGTAGGACACAGATTACTGTGCCGTTTCCGGCGCTGGCTGTGTTTATTGGGAGCACTGCCGAGCTCACCGCAATCCAGACAAAGGAGAAATTGTGCTGAGTGTGTGTGTGTGCCTGTGTGTGTGTGTGTGTGTGTGTGTGTGTGTGTGTGTGTGAAGACAGTATCCACGGGGAGGCTGGGAGCGCTTGCTGCAGCGCTGCTCTGTGAATTAGGTCCTCTGGCAGCGAGGCTCGGCGCTTTGTCAGTTTTACTGAGCCAACGAATGAGTCTGCAGCATTGAACCCGTTTGTATCGGAGCGAGCGTGCGAGTGGGCGTGTGTGTGTCTCTGTGTGTGTCTTTGTGTGTGTGTCTGTGTGTGTGTGTCTCTCTCTCTCTCTCTCTTTATCTGTGCGTGTGTGTCTCTCTCCATCCTTCTGTGTGTGTTTGTGTGTGTCTCTCTCACTCTCTTTCTGTGTGTGTGCGCGTGTGTGTGCGTGTGTGCGTGTGTGTTTGTGTGAGGGTGCCTGGGGAATAAATGAGTAAACAGAACACTTCTTCCCCTTTGCCTTGCAGGATGAGGTGTTGCAAAGTGCAGAAGAGAATCCACAGTCTCCGCGGAAACTGTCTGTGGCCAGAATGCACTCCCTGACTAACGACAGCTACATGTTCCGCCCAGTTAGACCAGCCAGTGCTCCGTACCCAAGCCAGGATGATGGGCCTCGCCATGGCTACGTCCAGTCAGGTAGTCGTGTACACTTTCACAGAGGGGAATAGCACACTGAATACCTGCTGTATATGCTGGACAAAAAATGTAACTGCCTCTTCTGAATTCACTGAGCAGACATTTTTATCCAGCTTGTTTGCGGTAGCAAGCTGATACTTGTTTCATTCTACAGGCAGCAAAAAAAATGGCCTATTACAAGGAAATGCGAGATTTCCAATTTGAAAACAAACTCTTTGTAATGGAAATAAATGATAAATGATAAAAAAAATGGTGTGCAACCAGTGACTCTGTGTCTGTGCTCGTGCGTGTGCCTCCAGGCTCTGTTACGTCAGTGCACTCCCAGCCGTGTGAGGGCCACTCTCAGCTCCAGGTGCCGGGGGTCCCCCCTCTGACTCTGCCCAGGATCCCCCCACCCAAACCCTCCCCCTTCAAGTCTCTGCGCAGACAGGTACATGGACACCCACACGTCTTTTCCGTTCAGTCTTTAGTGTTTAGTTCTCTGTTTATCTTCTTCTATCATCTCGTCTTTGTTCTTCAGCTTGTAATTGCAGTGTTCTGTGTTTGTTTTCTGTATGGAGCTACCTCACAGCTAGACTTGTAGGTTGCTTGTTTACAACCATTTACAATCCCATTTGGAAGCTTTCACTCAATGTGATGTACAAAAAATGGTCCATACAATTATGTGCTTCCACTGAGGTGATGGACATGTTTTTTTTCTTTTTTCCTTGCTAGGAGGCCGTAAAGAACGACTCTATGACATGCAGAGCGGCGAGGCCAAAGGCAGCCTGGACAGACAGGGCTCCGCCGGGCCTTACGACCTCCCGGTGCCCCACGTCCCCAACTCCAGCAGCCCCCAGGCCTCGCCACTGCTGCCACCGCGCGACCGCTCGGGGCTGTACGGGCAGCCCGGCGACCCACGGCAGCAAGCGCCTAGCCTGGCCAGCAGCAGCAGCAACAGCAACAGCAGCCCCAGCGGCTCAATGTTTGACTCGACCGACCCCACGGACGAGGAGGTGCGTTACATCAACAGCACCGTTAAACTGTGGTCGGGGGGGGCGGCAGTAGCGGCGGCAGGGGGGGGCGAGGAGGCACGCAGCCACTCGCTCTCGCCCTACGCCGCCGCTGCGGACTCCTCCCTCCAGCTGGCCAAGAACTGTGGCAGCGCGACCAGCCTGGTGGCCCTCAGGGACAAGGACCTGAAGAGGTTCTTCAGCGTGGACACCAAAGGCTTCCTGGATAAGCCGTTGGCGTATGGCAGTGGCCGGGGACGACACGCGGCGCCACTCCATCGAGATTGGCCCCTCGATGGAGGACGCCGAGGATGCATTCGACCAGGCATTGGCGGAGATCCGGCACCCACCCATGCGCGGCAAGTCCCTCCACATTCCCAGGAAGAAGAAGATGAGTCCCCCTTGCATCTCAGTCGAGGCCCCTCAGGAGGGCGGCGCGAGCCCAGTTCCCCACGCGTCGAACGCGTTGAAGAGCAGCACGCTGTTGCGCCGAAGGACACCCTCGAACGAACAGGCGCAGCTGCAGCAGCAGCGGGACTCCCTGGACCTTCTGGAGCACCAGGTGCCCCCAAACCAGCCTCTCCTAAGCAAACAGGACATGCTCCAGGCTGCAGAGTACCAGGCCCTGCCGCAGATCACTTTTGACCAGACCGACCCCGACATGGACATGGACATGGGCGGCCTGACGAGCCCCCTGCTGGACACCGATCCACTTCCGCGCCCCTCTCCCTTTGACAGTCGACTCGAGGAGTCCACGGATTTTAGTTCTCCAAACAGGACAGCCCTGTGACGTAATATAAATAAATAAGAAAACGAGTGGGTGCCAGCCACATTTTTTTGTCTGACGTGAGTCACAATGCACATTCTTCGAGGAGAGGTCTGTGAATGGCACGACATTGACCCATCGGTTTCAGTAGCCAAAGTTCAAAAAACTTTGTTGCATTGTTTGTCCCAGGCGTGACATTGTTCATCCAAAGCCAGCCAGGAAAAGGCAGTCGCACTGCGTGTGGTCAGCTCTCGACCTGACCAGCCGAACGAGGCAAGGTGTTGGACATTGGTTATGCAATTTCAGGTTTCCGTCTGGAACTCTGACATTTATGTTAGTCCTGGGCTCAGTCACATTGATCTGAGCGCTGGATGCTTGTCGACATTCATTTACACTGTTTTCGTCTTGGGTCACGTTTGCCCACTGTTGTCATGGACCTGGCTACATCCTTTTTTTCCTGTAAAAGACAGAGTATACAAGAGGAACACAAGTAAGAGCTGTACACATTCAGTACTGTACGTCTTACAGTCTTATAGAAGAAATATTGTTTCAATGACAAAAATAGCTCTATTCATATCCACATATTTTTATAGAGATCTATAATGTTTTTGCACATATCGATTTGAATTTCAAGTTGGATGTTCTTTTTGTTGTCCTCCTGTGAATGTACATTTCTTTTTTAAGAAAGTCAAGAAGCAGTGGGATCGATTCCAGTCAATTTAGACCTACTGATATTGAAATACTTTTTATTTTTTTATTGGGAGGTGGGGGTAATGACAATGTCAGTGTAGATCCGACGAAAACCAAACTACAAACAATCTGTAGCCTGAGTGCAATATACTGTGTGTGTTTATGTTAGTCTGCCCTGTTAGGTTGCTCATGTTTTGCCACCATACCGCGCGCACACACACACACACACACACACACACACACACACAGGCACACATACACACACACACACACACACAGGCACACAGAGGCTCACACACACAAGCACACACACACACACACACATACACACCAACATATAAACACACACACACACACAGGCACACACACACAAACATATAAGCAACACACACACACACACACACACACACATTGGTTTGCGTGTCACAGACACAGCCCTTTGCCATATACTCAGGTTCATCTCAAAGTGGAATGAAAGACATCTGTGTCTCACTGTAGTCACTCTCATTATCTTATTTCCAAAGGAATTCTTGTGACTCATGCTAAACTCTCCTGCGGCATGCATGTGAAGGACAAACTAAAAACAAAAAAATAGTTGTGATACTTTGCAAGATTCTTTTTGTCCTCTTTCTCCTTATGATGTTTTATAACTTTGTACCCTGTAAAAAAAGACAGGAGAAGCTGTTGTATTTATTGCAAAAAGGATGATTGGTTAAAAATTGATTGAAGCTTTTGGTGACAAGCTGACTGTCACAAGTCTGTCCTATTAGACCTTTCAGGTTTGGATTGGTCTCTAGGTTTGTGTCTTTCCTCAGCTTCAAGCAAGTTGTTTTTTTTCCACCATTTTGGTGGAGTGTTGTATATTAGCTTGGGTGAATGAGAGAGGTGGACTTCATTTGTGTATAGCTTAACCATACGATTACTTTTGGTATTCATTTCCCTTCATGACTGCAGGGAAGTCACACCTTTTTAATCATTTCTCCAGAACTGAACCTCACCTCAGCTGTCAGTAGTGAGAACCCACGTCCCATTTGCTCATCACTCTATCAATCCAGTTTGCTAGTTCAAATAGTTGATGCAGCTCATGAATTGTAGTAATTTATTCATACCCTCAATTTTTGAATCCTCAAAAAAATGAAGTTTAAAAAAATGCATGCTCTATGAAAACTACAAAAAAAAAAAAAAAAAACAGCTGGAAGGTTTTTTTTTTTTTAGATCTTTTGATATTGCAATTTGCAAATGTTCTCATTTGTAGAATTGACTACCTAATTGCACTAGGCTGTTATGACTAGATATTCCTCTTTGTAGTACTGATGAAACCCACTTATTTATTGTCTAATACAATATTTTATGGTAATCAATATCTACAAAAGGGGGAGGCAGTCATTGAAAAAAACATGGTTGGTTCAACTGTGCTTGCTTTATGGGATACCTGATCTATCAGACGATTGAATCTTAGCAGCTTGAACTGAAAGTTTAATTCCCTTCACTTGTGACAATCCAACCGAAGAGGATGGTATCCTTTGGAAAATGAAGCACAGGGGAGCCCAACCAGGTTTTCGTGTTTTTTTTTTCTTTTCATAAGAGCAGGGATGGATTTTTAGGTGACAAATCGCCAGGGGGTTGGGAATATGGAAGTGTTTTAACTATCACTTTTGGGCTTCATGATACTACAGCTGTTTTTGGAGTCTGAGGCTTTTACCCTTGAGCAGCCTAGTGTCCTTAACCCTTGAATAAATAATCAAAGCATTTCCCTGAGCATTTTATGGAAGAAGACGTGTTCTTTTTCTTGTTGTCAAGCGAACTGTCTGCAATAATTTCATTTTGGAGAATACAGACCAGAGGATGCAGTACTGGGTGGTGTTTGAAAGGTTCTACAATGGTATTTTTTACATTGTATTGTCACTTTTATTGTTGTAATGATCAAATATTGACCTGAAAGATATACCCTGTCAACTGAAGAGAAATAATTTTATTGGAAAAAGTATCTGTGTCCATAGTCTTTCTTTCTCTTTCTATAAGTAAATATTTCCATGTTCTTACTGGCACATAGGCTACAACTGAATTTATAATACCTTGTCTAAATGTCTTAATGTTTGAGATGGCATGACTGGCAAAATAAGCAAATCATTTTACTGTCAATAGGCATAATTCAAATTTCCATTCCAATTTCAGGTGAGATATTAAAGTCGCTTTGGCACATTTTTCGAATCATCCATAACATTTTCAAACCAGTGGGTGCATTTCTTTGAAAACAATTTGTAAACAGCACTACACAATGCCATTACTCACTCAAAATTCTTAGTTTATGTCAATGAATGTGTCACTCCTACCAGGATGCAAAGTAAATCTGTCATTATTTGGAACCAAGACAGTCAAAATACTTACCAGTAGCCATTTTGTCTATATAAAATCATCCTGAGTGTGTATATTTTATTCGCAAATTTGTGTTTTTACTATCTATCTCTTTCACTTACACTAATTTATCATACCACATCATTACATGTCTTCAACTACCTGAATGTTAGGCTACTTTGTACTAAGTTGAATGCTGTTCATGTCACTGACAACAATTTCAACACAACAAGGCACAGATATTCTAGAAGAACATAGTAGAATGCAGAACATCAATCAAGAGGGAACTTCGCAATTGGAGACTAAATGACTGAATACAACAGACTGTACAGTAATCAGCATTCTTTTGAGGCCACCAAACCATTACCTGATGGTGTTGTTGTAGGGAAAGTTTACTTTGACCCCAATGACCACATATAATAATTTGTCAGTAAGATTTGGCGTGCTGTAAAACCCATTGGTGGAAATTTGACTGAACACATTGTTGTCTGATACACTGCCCATTACTGTATTTCCCCCATGCTAGCTTGGCACATCCGCTCTGGCTTGGTGGCCTATGACACTGTGCACACAATTCAATTAAATTCAATTACATTTTATATGTATAGCACCAAACCAATAAAATTGTCTCAAGGCGCTTACAGAGCCTAGGGCCTGAACTCCCTTAGAGCAAGCACAATGGCGACAGGGCAAGAAAAAACTCTCTGTTAACAGGAAGAAACAATCAAATCCTCAGCACATAAGGGGGGGGGGGGGGGGGGCATTGGAGCCGGCTGGTAGAGATAGAAAAATAAGGGAGGTGGGGGGCTTGTGTGGCAGAAGGGGAGAGAGGAGAAGGGGAGGGGGAGATCAGAAACATGGCAGATGAAATCCTACACGTATCAGGATGAGCATGCTAGCATACTTGTGGTAAATGTACACAATACATACAAAAGTAGCATGGTATATACATGATACATGCACATTTCATAGAGGATAAGGTGAAGAGAGAACATTCAAGTACTGTAGAATAGCTTCGTGGATACAGTGTGCTCGTAAGGTTACTATTCAGGGTACAAGGGTACCGGTAAGTAGAATAATGGAACATAAAAACTATTTCGATGGTGGCAATTATTTTTTATTGCAGGCAAATGCTAGCACAGAATACGGGGTAGATTAAGTGCATGACAGTGTGGTGGGGGTGGGTATGTGTAGGCCGAGGGTTTCTGTAAAAAGATCAGGTGGAGAGACTACAGCAGAATCCCACAGCGAAAATAGTCTAGAATAGGGGAAAAAATAGACAAAGTGGGTGGGTAGAGTTCGGCTACCAATACGCGTACATGTATTCAATGGCTATGGGGATGAGGAGGAGCAATGTTTCCACACCCATCAGCATTTGCGAGCAAAGGTCACGCTCATGAGAGAGAGACAATTTGGTTAGTAAACATCAATTTGATAAACAGATAAAGAGATACATTTAGGTAATTCCTAACTTTGAACTAATTGAATCAAGTATCATTGTGCATCAAGCCTCAAAGTGAACAGTCAAAGTTCAAATGAGAAGTAATTTAGCAGACATTCCAAAAGTCCTAAAATAATAATAATTGGTTTAAAAATGTTGATGACTTGCTCAACTGGCGTGGCCAGTATATTTTGTTTGTTTTATACAAATGAAAAAGCAGCCCAAATGCAAATGCAGCCATTAATTGAGCAATGCTGCCACTTGCTGGTAGCCTATAACACATCCTTTACTTTCCGCAAGGCAAAATAAGTCTGAAAGAAGCAGTATAATATCGGATTGAAGAATGAAAATGCATTTCTTCTATTTAGCAGATTCTACTTTAATGCCGTGTGCTGTGCCATGCACATTTCTACTTGGTTTGTCGGGGCGACCAGGTTCCAGTGGAACTAAAAGTCGTTGGGACTCAGACCTGGAGGGGACGTAAACAAGAACGTACCCAGCTGTAGGACCAAACGCACTTACTTCTTCCTGACGAACGCAAGCATCACCTGAAGACGTTCTCTCTCTGAGAGGTCCAGATGATGTTTTTAATCTGGGTAATTGAGTGGAAAAGAAATAGTAGACACAAAAAAAAACAGTAATGCGAGCTGCGTGGATAACCAGCAACGGTCTGTCTGAGGTTGAGTTCGTCTGCTAGTAGCCTGTAGCTGCAGTAGCATAAGGTTGTCGTTAGTTTGAAATATCAGTTTTCTACTTTGTGTGAAAAGAGTTTTGGCCTTTATGACATAAAGCTATGGTTATAGTTCAAATTGAGTCTAGAATTGAGTTGTGCAACTGCTATGTTATGATTCTCTACTAGACGCTCAGCTTGTCTTGCGAGTGAACTAGCTAACGTTATTAGTTGAACTGTAATTATGTGGGGAGAAATCGAACCGTCTTGCCCAAAGTCAAGTTCTTCAGCTGTTGAAAAAACTAGTAGTATCGAAGCTGGACTAGATCAAATTAACGCTTGCTCTCCCCCTTATTCAAATGGGCCGAGTAGAAGGAATGAAGGCTGTCCTTCTCCTGCCAAGGCACGGGAGCCTGCTAAGTGCGAACACCCAAGCTGTTTCAATGACATGATAGAGGCCGTAGCAGTAAGTGGCAGTCAAGTGAAAAGCCAGCAGGTGGATGATCCTGACCTCACACTGGAGGAGAGAAGGGAGATCTTGCTGGAGCAGTATGAAACCAAGCCTTTGGTTTTCCTGGAGCGCTATCAGGCACACCTGAAACCAGAACACCTGGACGCCTTCTCTCACGTCAGCTCCGACTTCAGGGCTCAATTCTGCTTCAAAGAGGTGCAGAGACGAGCAGGCAGTCAAACCAACAGGACCCGTGTTCGCAATCACCGCTATGCAGCTCTTAGGGCATTACAGAAAGGTAGGTAGGGGTCTGACATCCTCATTCCAACGTTTACATGTTCTCTTTTATGGCGCATATGTGGCAGAGAACACAGTTCAATTTTCAAAGATACATTTTTGATGTTAATTGCCACACACTGAGACTTGATTACGGACGCAGGACATGTCACTCATAAAGGTGTGTTTGTGCATTCATTCCTGCGTACTCACAGAGGGCCAATATTTTAGCGAGGAGCAGATGCGCATTCGGGAGCCCCTGCTGTATGAGCAGTACATCGGCCAATACCTGACTGAGGAGGAGATATTTCAGCGCTCCCAAGAGGCCATGCAGAGGGGCCCGGGAGGCCTGTCCGACCTGCTCATCGACTCCTATCAGGAGAGGGTCCTGCAGGGGCGTCTACAGGAACAGCTGGACGAGGAGGACTGTGCACAGGAGGAGGAGGAGGAAGAAGATGGTGAGGATGACAATCAGAGAACCGCTGGTGGAAATGTGTGTGTGTGTGTTGTGGCCTGTGTTTTAGTGAAGAGCAAAGGGGAAATTTCCTGTTATCCACCCTTGTGTGTAATTTATGTCTGAATATTTGTTGTGCAGCACAGAATGTTACAGCATAACAGCTACTTGAATGTGGCATATAGATCTAATCAAGCCACAACTGATTTGGTGTTGCCAGGACACGGCAGAGAGGGCGAGCAGGAGTGCAGCGCTCAGGAGAAGGTCCTGCTCAGGGAGGAGTTCCTCAGCCAGATGCACCAGCGCTTCCTGGACGGCAGAGACAAAGACTTCAACTACAGGCAAGCATTTGCTTCACTGATGCAGAATCAGTTTTAGGGGGTCGGGGTAGACTTCAACTACAGGCAAGCGTCTGCTTCACTGATGCAGAATCAGTTTTAGGGGGTCGGGGTAGACTTCAACTACAGGCAAGCGCCTGCTTCACTGATGCAGAATCAGTTTTAGGGGGTCGGGGTAGACTTCAACTACAGGCAAGCGTCTGCTTCACTGATGTAGAATCAGTTTTAGGGGGTCGGGGTAGACTTCAACTACAGGCAAGCGTCTGCTTCACTTATGCAAAATCAGTTTTAGGAGTCGGGGTAGAGGTCAAGGCGTATAAACGTTGACGTTCTGCACTGAACCTCCAGTTACTTATGCTTCACACAGTTAAGCATAAAATGATTAATTTCATACGATATCTCTCCGGTTTATTTTTCAAACCCATTTTTAGTGAGGTGGATGACAACCCAGATTATGACAACTTGGACATCGTGAGCCGTGATGCAGAGGAACGCTATTTTGATGAAGATGGGGATGAGGATGAGGAAGAGGAAGAGGATGAGACAGACATGATTCAACAATGAGCTGAAGTCCAGTTATCAAGTTCAAGTCTTTCATCGGCCTGTTCTGATCCTTAGTTTACACAAATATATATGGAAAAAGGCACATTGGCTTGTTTGTACAAATATGTGTATTGACTTTGTTTTTTTGCTATTAAAACTAAACAAGATACTGGTTCATCTGTGTTCTCTGAAGAACCAACAGAGTCTCATTAAATCCCAAGGTTGGAAGCTCAGATAGTTATTAGAAGTGCATACATGAGGCTTTCCATGGTTTTCAGTCATTCAGCAGGGTCTCAAGAAATTCAAGAAAACCTACTCATTGCCATGTGCATATGATGTGGTCATGTCGTACAGTTCTACAAATACCTTCAGTCAGATCCCATATTAATGTCTTGGCATGGTAAATAATGTCCAAGCCTGGGAAAATTGTGATAAGGGCTTGTCAATGGTCAACCAAACTGTAAATATGAATCTAGTCAAAAGTTTAATAGCTGTTGAAAAAGCCACAAAATACATTTATACAAATGACCATTGCGCAATGACTTACACATTTGTTTGAAACGCACATCAAACTTCCATATTAAGCTTCGTCTGCAGAGAACCCTCAGATACTGGTCATTTAAGGCCCTGACTCACAGCTTGGACATTACCACTGCTAACAAATGTTCCGCCGTAAGTCAGGCGTTTCAGCCTCAACCTTCCGAGAAATGGAAACAACTCTTCATGTTAACACCGAGATGAGTCGGGACAGATTTGGACACTCGGACACTTCAGTTACAGACATAAGACCACAAATCACAGCTGTACTGAATGACAAAAAAAAAATAGCCTGCAGGTTTAGAGAGAGTAAATACTTTATTAAACATTCAAGATTCTGTATTAGCATCACTAGGTCTCAAATTAAAACTCTAGAAAAAAAAAAAGAAACTAAATGGAATTTCACAGGAAAGATATGCCAGCTTACATGTGTAAATGTTAATTTTTATAAATCAATGCCAAAAATAAACATATACACAAAAAAAGACAAATGAAACAGTTACATTAGTGAGTTCCCTTTCAACATGTCATGTAATCTTAGATAAGAGAAATTATTAATTCTTTCATCTACCGGTTGTGATCACTTATGCTTGTACCTTGCTGAACAACATCCCCGTGATGGATGGGTATTTTTCCATTTAGTGGTCTGTTACATACACACCCCCCCCCAATCCTTCAAAACGGCATAAAATCATTTAAACACTTCCTTTTTGTTATCCTTGAAGAAACGTCGATGTGGAATAGTTGTATCAAAGAACAATAATAAAAAAGGTCAAAGATTGCCTATACAATGCACCTTTCATTTTGACTAGTCAAACTTTGACTGGGCCTAAACCATGTTCTCATGGGGCTTAACCTCCGTAACCACACTCATCTCAGGCAACCGACTTCTCTCCACAACACTGTGGAACTGGTACCTTCATATTCCCCTTCAAAACACACATCACCTTATAAAACCGTAGTGTTACAAATGTCTAGTTCCCTACATGCCAGTGATATATCTACAAAATATAAAATATCAATTTCATAAGCCATATAAAATAACGCTATAGCATATTGCATCATTCATGATTAGTTCCTTCATATGGTGTTAATTCTGTGACTTGAGGGAGGGAGGGAAGAAGTGGAAAGATGCGGACACAAGCATTACACCTCCGAATACACAGAGTACACCTTACAAAACACGGGAGCCATTATTCTCCTCAGTTATAAGCACCACTCTCACCTTCATCAACACATTTCACAGTTAAATGCCAGAATTATTTTACAATGGCAAAATGGTAATATGAAAACATAAAAAAAAAAAAAGTCAACCATTTTGATCAAACCCACAGGGTCCATAACCACAGCCCTCTGATGGCTGTCCGAATGGGTTCAGGCACCATCGCAGTTACCACAGAGACAAAAAAAAAAGAAAGAAAAATCATCCAAGAGCTGTCTTATCAAGATGGCTGAGGGTAAACATTTCGTACAGGCCATAGTTCATTTCCTTGTGAAAGCACAACATATGGAGAGGGGAGAGGTTTGGGGGGGGGGGGGGGGGGGATGGGTCGGTGGTTCGCCGCTACGCAGGAGGAAGGAATGTTCGAAAGAACAACCAAATTCTGAATGAGTGGTCAGTGCAGGCACCCTGACTAGTCGCCGTTACCTGGGCTTTTTAACCTTGTGCAATTATTGGTGCAATCCGTCATGTTTTCACCAGCTGTAACATAGTAGTGGTTTTTAGTCTTTTTTTTTTGCTGTAAGGTATGATGAGATGGGAGATGCTAGCTGCAGCGTGGCTGAGTGGAAGAAGGGTGGGTGGTGGACAGTGTTTTGGCACGAGGGAGGGTGCGACGTCCATCCTCATCCTCACGCCCCCCTTGTAGACACATATCTGGTGCAACTTCAGATTAGGAGTCTTTAGGGTTTTCTTTTATTTCTTTTTTTCAGGCAAGCTTCAATTCAGAATATTGCTGGACACTCCATTGGGGTCGGTCCCTCTCAAAAGCATCCCTACAAAACAAGGAGAGTCTTCATTAAATCTTAATTTGGGGCTTTTATAACACAGATTACATCATTGCAGGCGCCTGTCTGAAATTATACAAGACTCAAACTGACCTCAAAACCATGCTAATAAATGTACAGGTAATTACAACATCAGTCCACCAGGGGGCACCCATCAGAGGATTAGAAGCACAGTGAAACATAACTTCCATTAAGTTTAAGGTTTATCCAATGTTTAAATGTTTATACAGGCAGACACGCACACACACACACACCACACAAAGCCAGGGCTTTGTAAGAGATTAATGAAAGGCGTGGATAGGTAGGAGAGTGGCAGTGAAGGAAAGCAAGGTGAGGAGGAGTAACAGCAGACACAGATGCCCTCCTCTCACCCTGCACGCCGAGACTGGAATGCAGGCCTCGCTAGACGTCTGTTTGAAGTTATATCATCCACCTCTTCAAAGTTACAAGCAAAACAAAGACGACTAGTGTGTGTGCATGTGTAGGTGTGTGTGTGCGTAGGTGTGTGTGTGTGTGTATATACATGTGTGTGTCACATACTCATCTGCTGGAGGAGCCTAGATTATATGAGACATTGCAAAAATGCAATTTGAGGTGGCCAAAAAGACAGAAGAACTGCTTCCTTAAAAAATAAAAGAAAGAAAGAAAGAAAAGAAGTCTAGTAGATAGTGCCCTTCAGAATTCCCCATTGGGCTGGGTTAGGTTTCCCTGTTCCCTCTCAAAAAGCTGAACTGCTCCTCCACACAGGCTGCATCCACAGCTACACACACACCAGAAAGGAGATCTGACCCTCACAACACACCACCTTCCCACACACACACGAGACACACATTAATGCCAACATTTTCATATGAATCACAGCAGTTCCTCGGCTCAGAGGGAGTTTCCTGACCGAGTCATCACCACCCTCCTGAAATCTCACAGCCCAGCCCCCCCCCCCCCAACTCCATGTCTGCAGGCTTGCTCTACTGTGGGCACACACAGACACCCAGAATCTTAACTGCTACACACACATGGACACACAGCATCTTAACTGCTATGCACACACAGGGGCGTATCTAGCCCTATTTTGGGTGGGCTGGAGCCCCCCCAAAAGTTTCCTTAGCCCCCCCAAAAAAAAATATATATATATTTTTATTTTGACATCGTCAAATTCACACCTAACAACTGATTTAGTGAACGGTGATAACGTCTAGTAAACAGACTCGGAGCGACTGTCCGACCCAAGCTGATAAAAGCTGCCCTAATCATCTGCTGGATATAAAAGGTATAGCACATGGAGTTTAAAATAGTAAAAGAAACGAAATGGTTCAATAACGAGTTAATTACATATGTCGTGGCTCTCTTTTATCATGCCAGTTCAATGATCCTGTGGGTATGCTACCCTACTCAGTAGCTCCGCCAGATATAACTAGCTAGTGCCTACAATGTTAACCTACTCACTTGCGCTGCAAATCCCTACCATGCTACAGTATAATTAGCACCTATCTCAGCAGATGTCTACAATATGTTTATTGTTGTGCCATATTTTAAATCTAAATTTGTTAATTTCTCTTCCTAAAACCCACTAGAGGAAAAAACAAATTCTTATGGGGGAGCATGCCCCCAGACCCCCCTAGTTTTGCTGGGTCACAGGAAAAATAATAGGTTTTATCAAGGGGCTTAGCCCCCCCAAAAGTGGGAACCTAGATTCGCCCCTGCGCACACATATACACCCAGAATCTTAACTGCCACACACACACACACACACACACACACACACACACACACACACACACAAATCCATCCATCCAGAATCTTAACTGCTAAGGCTTGGCACCCTTGCTGCTAAAAGCAATAAGGCAGACATAAAGAAACCCCTTTACCAGGTATACCATGAGCCCAAAAGGTCTACCTCATCTCTGTGGTAGCTAAGCTCTGCTGGACGTAGTAATGACTCAGCATTAGACATACAGTATATGTGGCTGTGGATAGTCAGACAAACAAACAAGAGAGACAAAGGAAACAGGCAGATGAGCAGAAAGCCAGATACAGAAGTGGAGACCTGCTCAGGCGGAGTGGGTTTAGGGCTAAGCGCATGTGTGCTGTACGGGGGACTCACCCTGGGCTTCCCTCCCCGCGCTCAGTTGATGAGGATTCCAGGAGACCGGGCGTCTTCCTCTGTGATATTCCTCCGGTTGTTCTCGGCCTCGTCAACGGTCCTAGTTCAGCGCAAACACAGCAAGTCATCACGGGAAAAGCCTTCCAAGGAAAAGCAACCAAATAAGGGGAGCCCCTGAACTGAAATGGAAAGCCTTACACTAAGAAGTCCTTGACGTCCTCCACAGTGAGTTCTCCGGTCGTGTCCATGGTGATGTCGGCACTGCTGTTGGGGGAATCCAGCGTGGTCGAGTGCAGGGCATTCTGCAGTTCATCCACCATTCCTAAGGAAGGAGAGAGAGGGGGAGAATAGAAAATATTAACAGAAATGCAGGGTCACTTAGATTGATGGTAAGCAGAGAACCAGTCCTAACCCTCCTAATTAAGTAGGTCATCCACATCACAATCTATCGGTTATATAACTTACCGCATAGTCAGACACAATACGTTAGACATTACAACCCAGAAAAGTGCTTAAAGCATGTTTCAAACAGCCCACGCTATTAAGTCAATTTCCCCATCTTTGACCCCAAAAACTAATTGTGTCCAATTGCTGGTCCTTTTCCTCCAAAGTGGATGTTTTATTGTAGTCTTTAAGACGTTTCCCTTGCCGTTTCTATGGTTACCACCAGGGCACCCTTCTTTGATCACAAGAATGAGGAAGAGGAAAGCAGAAAAGGAAGAAGATGAAAGGAAATTCTCACCAAAATAAAACATGAAGACAAGCTTGGTTGTGTTTTTAGAAATGTGTGTGTTCATTTTGTGAGCTGTACCTTCGGCTTCTGCTACGGACTTGTGTTCTCCAGTGGTCTGCTTCTTATGAGTGCCGTTCGCGTGAGGTGGGGAAGTTGTGCTGTCACTGCAAATATCCCACAAATGACAAGCCACATTATTACTCATAGAAGAAATAAGTCACAGAAAATCATGGCTTTACAAGTCACTGTGGCGTAATAGCCGGTTACAAGCTGTATGGTTAAAAGAACTTAAAAGTAAAAAAAAATAAAACAAAACAAGAAGCAGCTTTGGGCAAGTTCTGAATGTTATTCAGAAAATCCATTATTTACTGAAAGGCCAGACATCGCTGCAAGAGTATCAGAATCAGATTGAATGGCCAAGTATGTTAATATACACACAAGGAATTTAGCTCTGGCAATGTACATATTATTTACAGACAATACACAATATACCAGCAGTAAATTGTGTGTGGTAGTGCAAACAACACTAATGTGCATCACATATGGGAATAAAAATTGTGATGTTTGAGTATTTGTGCAATACATTGCAGATGTGAAGAAAGGCGTAATAACTATCTGAAGAAACAACAGTAGACATGGCATAGCAGATGGTACTGGTCAGCTATTTATGAGGTTAATGGCATGGAGACAGAAACCGCTCCTATGTCTAAGAGTTTTGGTAAGCAGGATTTTGAGCGAGGAGTTTAAGAACGTTGTGTCAAACGGTGTGAGGAATCGGTCATATGGACACATTCTCTACAAAAGGGCCTCAGAGGTGGCCAATAACATCAGGTGTATTCTAAATACTTCCCCTGCTACCCCTGACCACTAGCGATCTGGCAAGCCCGGCCCCTCCACTGCATTGATTTCACTGGTCTGATAACATCATGCAATTAACTGACTGCCTAGGGATAGTAAGCAAATATTCCAGAGTCTTAGAGAATTTGCATCAGGTTGAACCTAATGGTATAAATGTCTCCAGATTGCATCCAGTGGTAATAACTGCATAATCGCCCTCACATTAGAAGGCATTACGCTGAGCTCAGGCAAGTGGTGTAGAGTTCACTGCTTCCCCCTCCCGCTCCCCTCCCCAAACCCTGTGCCTCTAACTGGGTGCTGTGACTGAGTAGGGTCTGATCCCTTACCTGAGGGCAGTGGGGTCATGAGGCCGGTCCACCTCCACCTGGCACAGCGGTTCGGTGATCACCCGTGCAGACAACGAGAAACGCTCATACTCTGAGGGCGAGATCAGGTAGAATCCTACACACACACACACACACACACGCACACAACTGAAATTACATGACTTGCAAACACTGTATGTTAGCACCTACATGCTATGTATACCACTGGATGAACAAAAGCCGGACCTCATAACCATCATTTAGGGCTCAAAAACACTGGTATGGGTACCAGTCAACAATGTAGTGAATGAAACACTAGTGGTAATCGTTACAACTGAACACGTGTCCTCACCCTGGCCGGTCTTGAAACACTAGTGGTAATCGTTACAACTGAACACGTGTCCTCACCCTGGCCGGTCTTGGTGAACACGCAGGAGGCGATGCCGCTGATGTCCTCCTTGCGGATGCAGTCGTAGCGCACCTGCGGCCGTAACGCCGGCACGCTGAACACGTGGATGTCGCCCAGGTTGGTCAGGCACACCAGGCCGTTCTCGGAGTAGTCATCGGACGCCGTGCTGGCATAGTTCGCCAGCCCCACCTTCCTCACCCGACAACCCTCATGGGCAGTCAGCTTGAACTTGGTCTTAGCGCTCACCTTTGGCAGCATGAACACCTGCAAACAAACACACACAGAACAAACTCAAAAATCTTTGAAAAAAAACGTGAACTAACTTTTAAGCATTAAACAGTCGACTAAAAGACAAATCCCTTCAATGTGCTTCCGAGAGAGGGCTTAGCATAAAGCACTTTTAGTCACAGCTACATTAAACTAGTTGGTCTAAACCAGGGGTTCTCAAACTTTTGCAAGCTGGGCCCCCCCAAAGCTGGTTAGGGGTAGTTGGGGCCCCCCCAGCGCGCGGCCCGCCGCCACCGCCCTCAACTACACCACCATATATAGATAGATAGATAGATAGATAGCATATTGTTATTGATAGGCCTGACATGTCAAGGTTAGGCTATTGTTAGGCCCATACAGATAATTATTATAACTATTTATTATTATTATTATTATTGTTATTATTATTATCAGTAATAGTAGGCCTATTAGTAGGCTATTCATTATTATCACCATCATTATGTTATTATTATTATAATTAATGATTATCGACCAATTATTATTATTGTATTATTATCATAATAATAATTAGTGTTATTATTGCTATCATTTGGATACTGTTATTATTATGGGCCTCTTGTGATCTTTACAAAAAAATCCTACAGGTCTGTCAATGTGAGACATAAGCCTGCTTTGCACTGCAAAGGTCCTCAAATCTTGGGGCAATGTTTGACAAACATATCCTCAGGTCATCCTCGATCTGTGCGCGGTTGCGGTATTTAGTTTTGAGCGCAGTCAGTCTTGAAAAGCCTGCCTGGCACAAATATGTCGACGCGAAAAGGAGGGGCATTTTTAAGGCTATGTCGCAAAGCTGATCATTGCTATCCAGAATGACGAAATAGGGGAGATGCTTAAGTCTACTGTCACTCTTCAGCTGCTCTTTCATGTCTATTGACAGCTCGTCTGCTGAGCAGAGAAATGGATCTCGAACTTAGGCGAATGAACGGTAGTCCTCTTTGAAATAGGACCCAAACTGATTTCTGATATTCGGCGTGATACAGTGTCATTTGACATAGGTATTGCGCTGAGTTTAGCTCCTATTCTACACGTCTTGCGCGGCCGGCAAAATCAGTGTTTCGGAAATTGTATGGGGTCGGCCAAGCTTAGCGATTCTATGAGCAACTACATAAGATGCCTGCATACACTGCTTGGAGATGGTGGTTCGTTGTTGCTGGAGGCCATCACGTTCATGTTTAAAGAAGTCCACAGGCTTCTCTTTCTGACTTTTACGAATCAGAAACGTGTCCATAGTTGTGTTTGTTTGCTGATACAGTGTGTGTGAAGTTAATAAAGTTCTAATTTCAACGTCGTGTGTGGGTGTGAACGACACGAATAATGGATATGGATAAGGCTGTGCTAGGCAATGATTCCTAACAAAACTAACTGTACACAATGTAGACAGGGACAGCAAAAAATAGTATTCAAGTGCTGGTGTTTTATTTGTTGCAACACGGTGGATGATACAAAAATGTAAAGGTAGGTGTTAAGGAGAAAAGGGCTAGCTGCAGTTGGAAGAAGGTAGCTAGCTAGGCTAGCTCTCGGGCTACGAGCTTTTTCAAAAGACTGTGGAGCAAATTAATCCTTAGAATAGGCTACGAATAGACCCACTGCAAGCGCAGTAAGGTATTACTAAGGAAGGAGTGAATCTTTTAAAAGACTGTTTATAAAGCAATGAATATCTGAATGATACAGGAAACAAGAGAAATTGAACAAACTCTGCAGAGTGTCGTCTCAGGGTGAGCGCTTACCAATGCCTGCGGTTTTTTTTTCATACTCGGAAACTTATGTGCAACTCGCGTTCAAATGATAAAACTCCGTTTTGATTGGTGGATCAGGAGCAAAACCGTATTTGATTTGTTTGGGTCAGTCCAGCCCCTTGCATTTCGCCACTGAGGGAGCTTTCACTAACCAGTGACAGGTCGGCGGTAGTTCATTTTTTTCTCCGTCTGTGACATCGCGCCCCCCCTGGAGAGTGTTCGCGCCCCCCCAGGGGGGCGCGCCCCCCACTTTGAGAACCACTGGTCTAAACTAAACGGTCCCCAGGTTGGCAGATGCAGTAAATTAACACTAGCTGACAGGTATGTCATAGTTTGTTAATGATATACTGACTGCAAAATGTCTAATGTTAGCAACACTTTCTTTGGAAAGCCTACATTAGTTTGCTGTTATATATACACACACACACACCCCACTCCATTCCATTCCACCACACCGGTCACCTGTGACAAAAATAGACCATGCCACAGCTGAATGAGGCACAGTAACCCTCATTAAACGGCACAGAGGGGTTCGGGGAGCTCACCTTGAACTGCTCCTCCGAGGCGATGAGCACCGAGTGGCTGCCCTGCATGTCTGGGGCCTTGGCCAGGTCTCTGGAGACCTCGTAGGGTTCGGGCAGAGGGTTCCCCCGGCCGTCCAACACGGCGATGGAGACCACGGGCGCCCGGTGCATCAGCTGGATCTCCTTCCCCAGCAGGGCCTCCACGCTCTGCTCGGAGAAGCGCTCCTGCGGGGGCACATCCAGTGCATACGCGTAGACCGAGCCAGAGTTTGTGCCAGCCCACATAGTAGGACCATGGTGAGTTCCTGTGGTACGAAACGTTAAGTCAATGAATAAATAAATAAATGAATGAATGAAACAAATAAGTAAAATAAATAAATAAATAAATAAATAAACAAATAAAAAACACCCAGAGATTAGCTTCCAGGACACCAACAATAACCAAATATACACATTATATTCCCTGAGCCAAAACAAACCATAAGGGGATTGAGAGCTGTTGTAAAATGTGCACACATACTTCCATACAACTTTATACACAGGCCCTAAAAATGGAATAAATAACACATGTCTGAGTTAACACAAGCCAAGTCTCCTCTCCTCTCCTACCTGCATCTCTCGCTCTCACACACACACACACATACGCACACACCTGTTATGCTCAAAGAACCTCATGTTGAACTTAATTCCTGGGAATGCTCTGAACTTCCTTGTATTCCCACCAATTTCTACACTTGATTGGCTACTGGATTCAGTAAATATTTAACTAGAAACCAGAGAACCGACATTCAAGATGTACTCAAGACTTAAATGCGCTCCCAGTGTAGTTCTGCAACTAACCGTTAGATCCTACATCAACAAGGTCTCCTATTCGGTTTCACTCCCCTGGCGTACACACACATGCACACAGGAAGCGTGGGTTCGGAGAGGAATGGAATGGAATGAGAAGGATGGGAGAGACCTCTCTGAACCCCTCCATCTGTGAAGTGCTACGGGTGGGTGTTGAACCCTGAGGAGTTTCTGGGAGTCTGTGTGAAGCTCGGCAGCTTGCGGGTCTGTGAGCTCCTCCAGCAGTGTGCTCCTGCGCCGATGCCAGTACAGCTGTTTTCAGCCGCCCGGCCTAGCCCTGAACGCCAGCTCGGGGGAGGACTGAGGCTCAACGCAACGTAAGCCTCTTCACACCCACATATCCCTGATATACCCGGCCGGACTCCCTAAGCAGTGTTTTTTTAGCGGTGGACCTCCAGATTTATGGCCCTTCGCAACAATGCGGCATTGTTTGGGAGTCCCGGTGGACGTGAGTGTAAATCTCCTGATGCAACGTGATGTCTCACAGGGGAGTCTTCCTTTCTCAAGTGTTTGAGTTAAAAATGAGAGACTGGGTCTCCGCAGATGTTTTTCTTGTAGAGCGAATAGGGGTTTGCGTGTGACCTATTCTTTGGGAAAGACAAGTACTGTCTGCAAAAAGAAGCAAGAAACAGCCCTGAAAAAACCCCCACAGTGTTACAATGTTCCTGGGACTATCACAGGTTTCAAGACTTGGGAGGAATGGTACAGAATGTTTAATAACGTCTGGGCTATTTTTAAGTCAGGACGTGCTGCTGAACTTCGGGTGTAATTATACTCAAGATAGTTCTTCAAATGGTTCCTTTGTAAAATAAAAAAACCTACACAATACGGACATCCTGTGCTTCCCTGAAGAATCTAATGGCATGCATTAAGTGTAGAAATATATTTAAAATAAATAACTTTTGTTTAACTACCCAAGCTATTTCTTTTTATTGCCGATTGCCCCTCACTGCAGAAATCTCATTCCAAACAACAGAGTTCAATTTACTCGAGAATGTCTCATTACCGAGCGGTGAAGGAAATGTTTGTTACGACATTTCAACTTCGAGGACTGAAGGATGACTAAAAGTTCCCAAACAAAAAGGCCATTCTATCTGCTAGTGGATACTCTCAATCTCCATGCGATGATGTATATTTCCAGGGAAAAGCTAAAAATTAGTGTTCACATCTGTTCAATATCAGTAATATGACCCTTCTCTGACAGGAGAAAATGTGATCTTATTAGAATGCTTCAGTCAGTCCTCTGACCCTTGAAAGTATCCCTTCACTGGCAACAAAACAAAACAAAAAAGATATCCATTTCTCTAGGTCTTCCAATCCCTGTTTCAGTTTTGTCCTAAAACAGATCTAGGTGAGGTTTTTCAAGGAAAAGCAGAACAATCCTATGCAAAACAGTACAGCGGTTTACCACAATTTCATATAGCACTACTCCAAGCACCAAAGCACATAAAAACACCACAACATAAGAATGTGCCTGTTCTCTCTCTCTCTCTCTCCCCCCCCCCCCCCTTCAACCTACACCAAAGACATACTATAAAGTCAAACACAGCCCTGTCGGTCTGGAGTGGACACTGGAATTGGTCAAAGCCAAAGAGGCACCATGGCAGGACAGCAAGGCCTCTAATGAGACACTGAAGGGGTGTCAAATCCATCTGTGCAGCTGTGGAGCTGACTTGACACTCCACAGCCACGACCATATGACTCACACCTCATTGGGGGAGGAGTAGTGTGTGTGAGAGAGGGCCAAAAAGAAACACATGTCAAGAAGTGGATGTATATTAAAAAAAAAAAAAAACGTTTTAACTTTTCATAAAGGTAACTACCCCTCCGAGAACAGTGAAACTTTTATAGGTCCAACATACCAAAGACAAACCCTATACACATTCCAAATGAGAAATAAAAAAAAATAAAACATTGCATCGCAAAACATCGCATAGCATGGAAACTACCAAAGTACCACTGAAGCTTAATGCTTACAACAGCCCGCTTGCTAGTCAGAACAGTAATAATTGGCTTCCTCTCTACATTTAGGCAAGGCCAAGAGGGGCTTGTGCCTTCAGTGGGCATGCCTGTAGTGCTGTAATGTGCTTCTAGAGAAGTCTGCCAGAATGTCAGCATAGTTTGTATGTATGACTAGAGATCTAAAAACAAATTACCCCCACCCCTCCAAACATTTACTGAAATGAATCACTTTCAGGCAACAGGGAGAAGCAGTCTGAAGTTTTATGACTATACACTTTTTCCTTAAACCTTCCTTTTCTTCTGTAGCCCCTCAAATACATGTGTTATGAAATGGGACTTAGGGACAGCATATCAAGTCAGCATAATACAATTCTCTCCAGCTTCTCTCCCCCCCCCCTTCTTCCATCTACTATTGTTCTGTAACCCAAATCCATCCTCAGTGTGCCATTCATGTTGGCGTTGCCGTAGTGCCGTAGCCGCGTCTTACCATCTCTGAGGTATGTGTCGGCGAAGCAGAGGCAGCGCACCACCCCTGAGAGCGAGTCGTCGGCGGAGCGCGGCTCAATCCTCCTCTGCACCGGGGCCACCTCATCCTGCTCCGCCAGCTGTGCGTTCGCCTCCTGGACCTGGGAGGAGGCAGGGTGTGTTCACTCCAGCGCCAACACATTACTGATTATCAGGGGTCCCCTCACCCAAGGGCCACTCCAGCGCCAACACATTACTGATCATCAGGGGTCCCCTACCCAAAGGGCCACTCCAGCTCCAACCCATTACTGATTAGTAGGGGTCCCCTAACCCAAGGGGCCACTGTGATGGCAGCAGACAACTCAATTATTAACTTATGCAAACATTTAAAAAAAACATTACTCAAAAACCCCCTAGTCAACTACTTCGGTACATTTCTTTGGCTATGTAATTTCAGTAATTGTAGACTGATTGCCATTGCTCTCAAAGTTAAAATCTATCAGTAAAATTATATATAGGCCTTCCTAGAATAACTCAGACCGTGTTGATGCAGAAACCAACCACAAACACAATGGCTACCCCCCAAACCAGGAAACAAACCAAGCTCAGATGATAGCCCACATTTATTTAAGAGTATACTGGTCTAAAATGGCTGATTTATCGGCTGCTACTTAGAAGAAAAAAACAACAACAAAAAACCCTCACTTTACTGGTGGGACTGTTGACAACCACACGTTTTTTCCCCGAGACTCGGCTCTTCCGGATCCTTCTGAAGGACTGACGCAGCGACTTCTTCAGAGATTTCACCCGTGACAGGGGCCCCTCCATAGCCAGGGAGTCGTTGGGGTGAAGCGTGCATCTGGAACAAATACACATAGATGCTCTAAGACTGTTCAGTAAAGTTCCTTGTTCTCTTGGATGAAGGGTTTCTCCGTACTGACGTAAAAAGCGCCATGTGTTTCACGGTGCTGCATTAATGTTAATGACAGGCATTGAGATGTTTGAGACACAGTGCCAAGGGATTCAGAGAGAGAGGATAAAAAGGCCAAGGCCAACCAAACCAAATCAATTCCACTGGATTCATATAAAAAAATGGAATTGGCTTCTTTTGCATGGAATTCCATGGAATGGAATACTGGGCAGTTATTGAAACCCGATGAGCTCACTCATGACAAAACAGAAGCAAAGAAAGAAAACAAAATCATTTTTCACCTCCACCAAGTGGGCTGAATTAGAAGCTCCTGCTCTCTCTCTCTCTCCCTCCCCCCCCCCCCCCCCCCCCCCCCCCCTCGCTCACACACACTCTTTTGTCCCTCAACAAAGACAAACACTTAAGCACAAACCCTCCCAACACACACACACAAAGTTTGTTGGAGGAGGCCCCTGGCGTTACCTTGCCAGCACAGGGCTGCGGCGGTGGTAGTCGAAGAGGCCGAAGCCGTGGCTGGTGCCAAAGGCGATGAGGTTCCACTCGGCGTGTAGCGTTACCGCGGTGACGGAGGCGGGGGGAATGCACTGCGCCAAGACAACGGGCTGGAACCCGGGGGCAAACACCACGGAGCCCGTCTTGGGAGGCAGCCGGTCGTGACCTTTCCACGTGAAGCCCTCGCGGTCCTGCAGGAGGTCCACTGTGGCCACGTCGATCATGTGATCCGACTTCTCATCGCTCAAGTACATCACAATCACCTGACGGAGGAAGCAGATGGGAGGCAGCATTAGGAACCATTGAGTTCACTAAATCACTAAATAAATAGCTAATAGCTTCAAGGTAAAACAGAAAACATGAGTCCACATCATTACTATGACTTGTGTAACAGTTTAAACATCTTAAAAGACATCTTCGTGAATAAGTAGTTCAAAAAATAATAATACTTTGCTTAGCCCTGCACAAAGCATTCAGAATTCATGAACACGGTTCGCAATAAATGGAAGTTCAAGAACATACCTGTCCAGCAGTTCCTGCCACCACTAGTTTGCCACTGTATTTACACAAGCACATCTTCTGGATGCCCAGCCTGGGGTCATCACTGTAGGGGTCAAAACAGCCCACCTGAAAACACACACAGCAAGGAGCCTCAGTACAGATCACATACTGCCCTCGCACACACCATCACGAACGGCTTACAGACAAACCGCACCCCCCCCCCCCCACCCGATATGAACAGATGTGCTCCATACAGACCGCAACCATAACATTCCGGAATCATCTCCAGGCCTTTTATGTGATGGTCTCTAACGATCACAGAGTGTCTGGTGCTTGTTTACGCCACGTTTTCCTCTGGTAACACGTATGCTTCTCCACCCTACATCTACAGATGCAGCTCCACACACACACACACACACACACACACACACACACACACACACACACACACACACACACACACACACACACACACACACACACACACACACACACACACACACACACACACACACACACACAGTGTGTGTATAATGGGAGGAGACAGGATGGCCTGGGTCATTAAGCTCCAAACACAGCCTCTGTGCCATCTTGCACTGGAATGTGCTGCATCGTCTGCAGAGACCAGCGAGTGCAGTTTCCCCAGCCAGTCAGACAGACAGTCTGTTTTTAATTAGGTAAAGGGGGTGGGGGGTGTTGGGGTAGGGAACAAATCTAGTGTGAATCCCATATGCTGCTGTGGTAAGGATACAAGACTGCTAGAGAACGTCACTGCTCTATGTGAAGCAGCAGAAGGGAGAGGTAGATTTAAGAAGAGGAAGGACAGATGTGTCCCAGCCAAGCCATGTGCATATAAAGATGAAGGGTACACAGCATGCCTAGACCTAGAGCAGACCTGCCATTAGAATTAGAATACACGGCAGACCTACCATTAGAATTAGAATACACAGCAGACCTAGCGTTAGAATTAGAATACACAGCAGACCTAGCATTAGAATACACAGCAGACCTAGCGTTAGAATTAGATTAGACTGAATAATTGTGTATGCGGGTTAGCTGGGTGAAGAAAGTATGTAGTATGTGGTTTCAAATAAGAAGCCATCAAACCCCCTATATATGTGTGCTGCTTGCTGACAAAACTCTGGATTATTGTTACTTCTGCAGTATCCTTTGGGAAGTGCATGAGAACTAAAACTGCATCCCCTACTGATAAATACCAAATAGACAAACAAACCTCCTCAATAAAACCTGCATGCCACATTAAACACTGATCTAAGAGAATACACATCACGGAGATGGCGTCAGTGCTCGTTTCTGCAGACAGTGACGGTTGGAGCTGGACTCTCACCTTCTTGAAAGGGGGCCACTCCTCCTCCCCCGCCTGAGTCATGCTGTCGCTGTGGTCGCAGTCCGTCTGGAAGATGTTGGCCGTGCTCAGCTTGTAGAGGGGCTTAAGGGACACGCCGGAGGCGTCCCAGAAACGCACAGTGCCATCCTCATGACTGGAAATCAGAGGTTAGCAGAGACAGGGCAATGATATTTAAGTTCATGTGTCTGTGTGCACATCTGCCACGGGAACTAATGAATACAAACGTCCAATCTCTCAGACGACGGTCTTAATAAGATACAGGACAGATCAGATTTCTGCTGTACTGAAAGGTCAAGAACACCCCCCCTTCCACACACACAAACACACACACACGAACATCAAGCACTCACCCCGTCAGTAGCAACTCCATGTGTTTCGGTTCAGTCGCCAGGCTCTTGCCTCCACATATTGGCCAGTTCTAAACATGAGAGCAGGGGAAGGGGTCATTACTGGATCGTTCAATCAAACAGCATTAGTGAAAATGTAAAAAAAAAAGCTGTAAATTGAGACTCTGAGGAAGTTGGCTAGTGTTTTATTGACAGCATTTCAAGAACTGACGGATGTTGTTTTGCGGCAGGTCCAGAGAGTCTTTTCGCCACCTGACATGTTTCTGGCGCCTGCGCCGGTTTCACGGAATGGAGTCTTAAAAGCGGGAAAGCTTTTTTGCCCCAAGTTCAACCCTGAAGTAAACCTCGAAATTGGCCGCACTTACGCTGACCAAAACAACAAGAAAGTTATGCAGTGAAACTGGAACTGCAAAGGCAGGAGTGAAGCCAAGGCTGTGGCTTCACTTTCCAGAAAGCAAGAAACACTTTACAACTGTGTTTTCAACTATGTTTTCAGCCTGTCAACTTTCGAGTTACTCTGGATAAACTTCACTATGGTAAACCTCCTTCATCATTATTATTTACCATGTGGGATCCTTTTGGAAGTCTCCACAACATGGAGGATTGTCACAAATGATAGGAAAATTAAGTGAAGAGTTTGAACAAACATAAAAACGGGCCAAATTAAATCAGTTCAGATCCCGACAAGGGTGGGTAGCGCTGTTGCACAGTTCATGATTGTATATGGCATCACTGTACCTAAAGTGTTTTGGGTAAGGGGGATGGGTACTAAATTGTAAAACCTGCTTTGAAGGTTTCCATTCATCTACTGTCCTTCATCTCCAACAACAGCTTGAAACTGCTTGTTTGTTGCTCTTGTTTAACTATATCTTGTACATTCACACACTGATGATTAGGCATCTCCTTGGTCTGAAATGGTTCTGATATTTTGTGATTCTGGATGAGATTTCACCATAATTTGGTGTATCTGGAGAAAACCGCACCAGAACCGGGTCCACATCCACTTCGGACGTGGCTGCTCTCTCTGGGGTCTCTCTTGAGGGCTTTGGAGGGGGAAGGGGTACGGACAGGTTTCCGTACCACATGTGTCTGCTGGGGTTAGGGTTAGTTAGTTGGATGTGTGTGTGTTTGTGTGTGGTTTCCGTACCACATGTGTCAGCTGGGGGCTCTGCTGCTGCTGCCCGGCGCTGATGATCCTCTCCCACAGCCTGACGGGGACGTTGGAGATGTGGTAGGAGCAGGTGATGGCCGAAGAGTGCAGTGGGGCCAGGTACGGAGAGGGGATCGTCGGCCAGCCGTGGGTCACGAGGTCAATAACAACCAGCTCCTCTTCCAGAAGAACCACAAGGGCTGTGGGGTCATCAAACTCTGGAAGCGTAACCAAGAGATAAGGGCAAAAAACCCATTAGTAAACATTAAGGGTTGTTAGATTTGAATAAAGAGGGCGAGTAGCATCTGTAATGCAGAGAGCGCGCAGGTTAATAGCACAACAGCATTTCCTTATCGTTAAGAGAAAAACAACCTCTAACCCTGGCGTGCCGATGTAATGACGGACACTCGTTTCGGTTTAAAGTGCATGTAAACAATCCCATGCTGGAGCGCTACCCACCCTTTAGGGGATCTGTGCAGTGGATGGTGAAGAAGTCAATGACCCTGGAGGTGAAGTCCAGGGTGACGTGCGTGCTGTCCTGCAGGATGGTCAAACAGTGGCGGTCTCCGTAGCTCGCCCGGGGCATGCCGCCGCTGAAGAGCACCAGAGGAGCCCTGCGGAGAGTTCCAGAAGCAACGGGAGGGAGAGGGGATAAAACCACCACAAACTTTAAAAAAAAAAATAATAATAATAATAAACGCATATGCGGTCCTCCTTCATGTCTTGGATACGAACCCCAATTCTGTCGTTCTCCAGAGGATCTTGTTCACAGCTTTACAGGGAAATGGACCTGAGGGCAAAAAAAAAAGTGTTTTTTTCCCCCTCCTTCATTAAAAAGAAACAGATCTTAAAACAGACCCGCGCCCAGGCACCATGCTATGGCAAACCAAACAGTGGACATTAAAACAGGGAAAATCTGTGTAAAGCTCCTCTGGCTTGCGAAAACAGCCCATCAGCTAATTGCGAAAAGGCCATTTAAGGTTTATTTGGACTTTTATAAGTCTGGACAGAAAAAATTAACAGACTTATTTTTCACCCGTGAAACACCGGTTTGCACTTTTCGAAGAACATTTCCGGTCTCTCTGCGGAACTCTGTTAAACAAACACTTGAATGAGGCTACAGGACTACACCAATAAAACACCTCAAGGATACATTATCAGAAGCCCTCATGCAACTCACAGATATAGCCTTGCTTTGATGAAATAAAGGCAAGAATGAAGAGAGGAACAGGAGAATGGAGAAAGAAACTGCCGCTCACCATAGGGGATAGTGGACGTGACTGGCTGACTGGAGAAAGGGGTGCTGTTGTTGACTGCCCACACCATGTAGCCACCGTCGCTATGGGAGCTAACGAAGGTACTTCCAGTTCGTTCCCACACCAAGCTCTCCAGCTGCTGCAGGGGTCACACAAGACAAACGGACATCAGCACAAGTGCGCACACACACAGACACAGACACACACACAGACACACAATGACGGCCCTATTCATGCTTAACCTGTGATGAAAAAGGGCTGGCATCTGACAGGACAGACCTTTCCGTTTTAGCCAGATTGACAGCAGCGACCTTTAGAGATCTCTCATCTGGGTAGCATTTCAGAAAGCTAATCTTCAGGGGCCAACCAATTAATACGTGTGCTTCTCCTGAAAGGCGGTCGAATGGATCATTCTAAATGAATTTGGCAAACAAAGAGCGCCGAAAGATTTTTGCACTGTTATCATTTCTCAAACCTATTTCTGCTCAATTTCTGTTCCGTCTCTCTCTCTCTCTCCCGAGGGAGAGGATGGTACTTGAGATGTGAGCTGGTGATGGTTTAAATCTATCCAGGGAAGAATTTATTTTCAGTTTAAAAACTTCAGCTTGTTCTTCTTTCACACTCAACTGAGAGCATAAAAGTGTCTCAGTCTGGGTTGGCAGGGGACTGAGGTTACGGCGGCATCCCATGAGGGTTACGGTGAAGCAAAACCCCACCTGCTTTCCCAGGAAGACGTTGTCGGCGTGCCGCGAGTCCATGTCCCACAGGACCACCAGGCCCCTGCTGTATCCGATGAGGATCTTGTCCGGCTGCTGAGGATGCTCCTGCAGGGACTCCACCGGTCCCAGCGACTTCCCGTGTTTGTAGTCCTCAGGAACGCTGCAGGAGAAGGGATGCTATTACTGACAGGTCAGAGAGACGGAGGACACAGGCCCATGGAATAATAAACAAAAACGGCAACAAAAACAATGGACAAACAGAGAACAACACAGAGGGGGCCTGAGGAAACAAAACAAAAAGATGGAAAAGACTAACTTGAATGAACCAACGAACTAGATATTTCAAAGACAACCCATCAAGACTGAATGTTTCACACACACACACGCTCATACCCTCACCCTCACACACAGACACACTCATACCCTCACCCTCACCCTCACCCTCACCCTCACACACACACACACACACACACACACACACACACACACACACACACACACACACACACAGACACAGACACACACACACACAGACACAGACACACACACACACAGATATGCATTAGCAAACATCTCTTGTGAAGATAAAGGCAGACTGACTGATTCCATCCCTTGCCCTGAAATCCCAAGTCGATGCCTGCATCATCAAAAAACCCATCTTCCTCTGATGCTACAAGCACCCAGGGAGACTTCAAAAGAATTCTGGAGATCACTCACAAACACATACACAGATGAGCGAGAGAGAGAGAACTAAGGAGCTGCCAGAAAATCACACACACACACACACACACACACACACACACACACACAGGGACTTCTGGGTGTTTTGTAAACACCAGGAGATGCCTTCATGTTTGTTTGCAGACTGAAGCTTAAAAACATGCTTTGGCTCAACAGCCTTGCTGAACTCTTCTGGGGAACTCAAGCGGAACATATAGTGTTTGCTGATTGAGACAAATCATTAGTCATCAATATTGTTCACAAACTTGCTGAAGTCAGGAAATGGATTTCAACTTTGCATCAATGAAATGCCCTTGGCTTTACACACACGCACAGAGAACACGTCTGCTGTGTTCACAGCAGTTGTCCAATGGTGAAGAGAATAACGCTGCATTAAAAAAAAAAAAAAGAGTTGGGGGGGGGGGGGGATGCATGACATCAGGATTTTCCCTTTTCTTTCTCGAGCGAGAGAGAGACGAGAGCCAATAAAAGTGAGGGTGCACAAGGACAAAGCTGACACAACATGAGCAAATCCTACCAGGCTCCAATTCAAGCTTCAAACCCTGATGACCAATCAAAAACCACCGAATGGGATTCCTCTGTGACTGTGGCACAGATTCAAGTGGAGGAATGCGCACAGTACACCCACAGAGAGGACGAGATGCACCCATGAAAACGGGAGAGGGGGTTAGAGGGGGTGTGGGGGGGGGGGGGGTAAGGGGGGTGGGGGGTGGGCGAGAGGCTGAAAAGAGGGGAGAAAGAGAAAAGAGAAGGACTGGAATCCTGTTTCAGTGGCTTGGCTCGGGATTAGGCCCAACAAGCCACAGAGAGCCCCGATTTCACACAAACAATCGCAATCTTAAATGGAGAAAAAAAAGCTCTTGAAGGAGAAACATTTCCAAAGGCTTTGAGGAGGAGGGGGGGGGGGGGGGGGGGAACGAGAAAAATGACAGGGTAGCATGAAGAAACAGTTGAAGAAAAACAGACATGTTTCAAGCCATAAATCATTCCGTCTGTTTAAACATTAATGAAACTGTCAACACAACCCTTCCCAGGACAAAACATACAGGAGCGGTTGTGCACAGGTCGACGACAAAGCAGCACTGAACATGGGCTGGACCCAGACTGGGAGCGTATTAGGTTTCGTGTTTTGTCAGACCAAAACAATTACTGTGAGCTGGACTCCCTCCTCATTTCTCAAACCACGCTGGCTTCTCAAAAGACACGACAGGAAGACGAGACACTTCGGCTCCCAAACAAAAACAGCCAACCACAAAGCTTACTATTGTTAAGAGAGCGAGCGCCAGCGAGAGAGAGAGAGAGAGAGAGAGAGCGAGAGAGCGAGAGAGACGACATCAACGTATTTTTAGGAATTGCGCTACCCTGCTGACACTCAGTGATGCGCCCATGAACCTCTATATTGTCGAATCCTCGGGGCAGGGATCACGGTGCTTGGCACTCGGCACAAAAGCATTTTGTTCAGCTAGTTTCCTGGCTGACACATACTTATTAGCAGCGGCTCAGAAGGGGCCGCCCATTACCCCAAACTGTGCCGGGCTAATGAGCGGTTCCAGGTCTGTCTTGACAGAAAATGAAGTCTGCGCTCCGCTCCGCACAGCCCCAGTCTATAAGTGGGCCTTAAAAAAAGAGAGAACATGAGCAAAGGCTGTAATCTACTTGAGCTTAAACGGCATCTTTAGCGCCGAAGGAGGAGACAGACGGGTGATTTTCCTCTCTTTCTTCATACACACAAATCTGCACTCTCTTTTTCCTGTCTTTCTTCATAGGCATCATTTTGGCCATCTGGCAAAAAAACAAAAAAACATCCCGACACCACTGCCAAGCAATGGCAATCAACAAGTTATGAGTAATGTGGACAGGAAGCGAAGTGCCGTAACGAGCTGGGAAAACACGCACAGCATCAGATTATCGGATGACTACCGGTCTACCGAAATAATGCAAGTAGTGAGGCGTGAACAGCATGGGGAACTGCACTAGGGCTGGAGGGAGGGAGGGGGGGGGGGGTGCAGGAAGCGAGTGTGCTAGAGACAGTGTCAAGAGAGAGAAGGATGGGTGGAAGTAAGATGAAACAGTAAGAAGGGGGGAGAAATGTACAAGAAAAAAAAAGAAAAAACATCTGATGTGTAGAGAAGCAAGAGAGAGGAAATGGAGAGAGACTGAACCCCCGTCTTACAGAGGCATAACAGACAGACACAGCTGGGCTGGTGTGTGTGTGTGTGTGTGTGTGTGTGTGTGTGTGAGAGAGAGAGAGGGAGTTAGTTAGTGAGTGAGGCGAGTAGTGGACATTTGGAGCTAGGCCCGTGAAATGTGTTTGATCCCTCCAGTTCAAACGTGTTTTCAGCCAATGTGACACGGACATCCCCCCGGACCGCCGAGCCAAATGGGGCAGGAGCCACAAGGTGAAAGAAAATAAGGAGAGAGCGCAAAGAGCTCCCCTTCAGCTTCATTAAGCTGTGTGTAAAGAGCCCGGTCAGGAGGGAGTCCCCACATGCTTACTTTATGAGGTAAGCTGCCGGTGGAATCTGTCCACCCAGCTCTCTTTTATTAGAGGCCAGAAAGCACTGCAGGAGGACCGGGGGGGGGGGGGGGGGGGAGCAGGAGATGGCTGGAAACAAAATAAATGTTCCAAGGAGAAAGCAAGGGGATATTTTTCCTGTTCGAGATCATTTGTGTCGGCCGTCCAGCCGTCTCGGCCTGAGATGTACATGAAATATGTGCAAATGTCCAGGGCTGGGCGACGTGCCCAAAAATATGATCAAGATATCAAATACTTGGCTTGGAATTCGACTCCTGGGAAACACGGGCTCTCGCGGCCTACCAAAGTGTGAACTATGCTTACATTTTATCAAGAACATTTCATTACGGTATTAATCAGATATCATTAAATCGCCATTATTCCACTGACCCATCCAAGTGCTGAAACCAAAACAAACACTTGATCAAAATCCCATTTCACACACTGAAGCAGACAGACTGCTTTTTGAAAGAGTGCTCCGACAGGCAGCGTCTGATGACACATGAACAGACGGAGTCAAAAGGTGAAGGGGAAGTTCAGCCAGTCGGGTGGTTTTCCTGAACAGAGGATGTCAAGATGCCTGCCATTCAAAAATTCCCATGCTGCTTTTTTGGCATCTGTGGTGCCGTAGTTTCCTCCTCTGTGACATTTTTCTTGCAGGGGGTTTGAATGCCTGCCACGGGTGGTTTTGCGCACGACAAACCCCCAATACTGAACTCAAATCTAAATTTTCCACCAAAACGCACAGAGCTAACCTGCTTACATTTACATTTAGTCATTTAGCAGACGCTTTTATCCAAAGCGACTTACAATGTATACACATTTTATATTTACACTGATGGCACACTGCACATCAGGAGCAATTAGGGGTTCAGTGTCTTGCTCAAGGACGCTTCGACAGGGAATCGAACTAGCAACCTTCTGATTACTAAACGACTTCTTTACCTCCACTGTCCACTGTCGCCCCCCTTACAATGTCGACTGCAACATCCTTTCACACTCAAAATTCCCACATCTCCCGCTTCGGTCTCGGACAGGAATACCCAAATTCCCACATCTCCCGCTTCAGGTCTCGGACAGGAATACCCAAGCACTCACCTCTGCAGCACCTCCTCCTGAAGCAGCGACTTGTCCAGCAGGGTGAGGCTGGGCAGCTCCACGAAATGGACGCCGCCTCCCTCGGTACCCATGCACAGCAGGTCACAGGTCGGCGTGAGCAGGAGCACGGTCACACGGCTCGCACTGGAGGGGGAGAAGAGGGAAACAGGCTTTAAGGTGAGTGCTGATCTAGTGTCTTGCATTGCTCTGCTAGAGATCCAGTTCATGCCGTTGGCACAGCTCGTACGCAGAGCACAGACAAATATAGAAGGCACACAGTTTATTTGATGCACCAGTTGTTTTCTTTCGTCTTCACGAAATGCTGGTGTGTCGAGTTGCACTTCATGAATCTTTAGCAAAAGCCTGCTAAGTGAACAAGGGATAAAGTTGCTCTGAAACACTACAGCAAAATAAAGCAAGATTCCTCTGAAAAGAACAAAAACAAATCCCCAAATGAGACAATGCCCTCAGGTAAAAGGGATAGGATGTCAGTCGGACCTGGCGCTCTCGATCCCTGGTCTGCCCGGGAGGGTGAACTCGCGGACCTCTTCCAGGTGAGAGTAGCCATCCTTCTGGAAGACCTCCCACAGGTGCAGGGTGTTATCATCCAGCAGCGAGAGGATCCGGCCCTGGAAACCAGTTTCCATTCATATTGAACACACATCAGGTAGATCACATACACCAGACCCGTCCATTATACCAAGTACACAAGAAAACACTACAGGAATCCCTCAACGTCCTTGCAGCATAACGCAAACATAACGAAATAGTAGAGTATGTAACTGGCAGTCATAATAAAACCTAACGGGAGGTACTCAACACCTGCATTTCACTGATGACAATTTGCCCCCAAAAACTCAAATCATGTTATGATGGTGATGAGAGGTGAGGTTTGGTGAGCACAGACTTACTTGTCCGTAGAGGAAGTGGATCTGCGTGACCGTGGCGCAGTCTTTGTGAAGGCCGGTGAATTCCACTCCAGGGGCTCCATAGCTTTGGGGGGGGGGGTGCAGGTCAAGGAACTTAATTTCAGACATTACACACTTACATGTCGCTGGCGTTCTGGAAGAGACATCATTTAAAAACCATGCTGCAGGTAGAACACTCAAACTCAGAGGACATAACCAGAGGGGTGGAGTGGCGGCAGGGAGGCTCACAAGCACAAAATCACACAGACACAAAAGTAGCCACACACACACTGAATTCTCCCCCAATACGTAATACAGATTAAGAACAGCGATAAGGGTGATCATGTCTAACTACAGATAATGAATGACATCACATTCCGATTGTGCAGGCGGTCAAACAAAGCTGCACACATTGAAAACTCAAGAGAGACACACAAGCCGGATTACCTTCAGTCTTTCTGCCGAGGGCCAAGCTTTGTGTTTTGAAATGAAGGCAAGAAAACTGCAGGCAGTAATTACAGCATCCCGGCTGATCGAGTGGCTGACACAAAACTGTCACTAGTTTTTATCTTCAGATTTGTCAAAGTTGAAATGGACTAACATTGCACTTATGGGAACGGCTCCAACTGCACTCCAGCAAAACTGTAATGAGTAATCCTCCCATTCACTGAAATTACTCTCATTCAAGCTGCTTTATATTCCCCTAGCAGAAAAAATGTGTTATAACCACACCGTAAAAAGTGCAGAGAGCACATTTGCATTTGGGTGAAGCAGCTACTGCGCTGGCTGCCAGTTAGAGAGAGACCAGGCTGCCACTGTAAACAGTGTATCGCAGACCGAGTCAAGAGGCCTTGGAACACTTGTTACTAGGGGGTTTCAATGTTCGATGTAACATTTTGGCAATCACGCAAAATAAGTCATATTAGCCAGAGCCATAATGCACATGAACACATATAATATTAATGATTTTACCAATATGTCTACTGTATATGGGTAAATAGGGATACGTATATGGGTAAATAGTGATACGCTTGTGCGTGAAAACCAAGAGTTTTCAAATGCTAGCACCATATGCCGGGCATATGTTGAGCCACAAGCCCATAAGCTACTTTTCAAATCCATCATGACGCTTTGTTTTTTACGTAATGTCCCCTGGGATGGCCTTGTACAGGTTCACCTTAACCCTGCCTACAAACCCAATGCCTCCTGGTGTGGCAGCCAAATAAATCAATCGAAACTGTAACCTTAAAATACACCCCTCACATTTTCAGAAATGACGAGACCTGTCAAAAGCCCATGTGACACTGGTAACATGCACCATGTGATTTTGAAACGGGCCTCTTCCTGCTCCTGCTCCTGCCCAGGTGCCCACTAATAATAATGGGAGCACATTAGGCTCAGAGTGCAGGGGGAAGGGGGAAGGGCGGCTCTGGGGAACTATGGAACTGTTCCAGGCAGGCAGGGTCTGAGGGAAGCACGGGGCTGTCAGGACAGAGACGGAGGGACAAAGCAGGCCCTGTGTGTGACCGAGAACAACAAGCACCATGTCAACCGTACTAAGGAGCACTCGTAGCACAGAGGGCCTCTTGGCCCCTCTCTCTCTGTGTGTGTGTGTGTGTGTGTGTGTGTGTGTGTGTGTGTGTGTGTGTGTGTGTGTGTGTGCGTGCTAGATACGGAGATAGAAGGAGAGAGGAATAAAGAGAGAGAGAGAGAGTGTGATGACACAAAAGAGAAATCAGTAAAATAAAAAAAATGAATAAATGCATGGGTGTATATACATATGCAAGTGAAAGGGAGTGAGTTTGTGAGGTTGTGTGTGTCTCTGAATGTGCGCACGCATACACACTCAAGTGTGTGTGTGTGTGTAAACATGATCCAGAGCTTAACACTCAACAATCCAGCTACTCAGCCATCTTGGTATAATTGGGCTTCAGTAAGCCTAAGCCTCTCCGAGTTAAACGCTACTTGTGCATCTTTAAAACGTTCAAAACCATCCTGCACTCCCTTCGCCAGAACTTTAAAAGACAATTCTGATAAAACTAAAAAAAAAAAACCTCCTCTGGTGGAATAAAGGCCACAGTATGATGCCACTCACTTGAGATAATACCCCATACAACGCTGCTGTGTCCAGGATCAGAACTCCTGCGGACGGCATTCAACTCCAGCCTTGCCGCTGTATTCTTCACTCACTGCTCCCTGATCAGTGGTCTGGGACTTAGTGCATCGAATGGAGAAATAATGATGATCATAATGTTTATCTTTTCAGCAAACAAGGGACCAGTCAGTCATAATTACAGACCGAAGGGTTTGAAATCAACAAGATAGCCATCAGCAAAATGCCCAGAGCTCCTCAAGACAAGCGTACAAATGAATGACGGACTCCGACCCTATTTTTAGCCCCGTAACTAAACAAAGCCAAGGGACGGCTTTAAAAATAAATTGGGAAGACCATTCTCATCTCGTGTCCTTCCACTGTTTGTTTGCCATGGACAGGCTCCAGGATGGATCTGCAGTGGCTGTGTGCATCTTGAACACCCCAAGATGGGGGGGGGGGGGGGGGTTAAAAGGACAGACAACTTCCCTTTGCCCTCCTTTATTTAGGACTACATCAGTCACTGGAACAAGACAAAACAAATGAATGGGGAAGGGGGGGTTGCGTCAGAGAGACTGAGGGGAGGAAGAGGGACAGGAAGAGGGTTGTGTCAGAGAGACCGAGGGGAGGAAGAGGGGGACTAAAAAAAAAAAATCTTAGGAGTAATAGATTGTGATCGAGGGACAGACTTAGACAGACAGACAGACAGACAGACAGAGAGAGAGGGGGAGAAGAGAGAAAAGAGAACAAACTCTTCAAAAGGAGTGTGCCAGGGCAAAAGAGAGATGGCAAGATCAGTAAGTGAGAGTGAGTGTTCTCGCACAAGAGGCCGGCCGTGTGAGCTGGGAGAGGGGAGCTGTGGAGAGGAGCTGGGAGCGAGGAGCAGGGAGCAAGGAGCTATGGAGAGGGGAGGAGGGAGAGGGAGCTGTGGAGAGGGGAGAGAGGAGCTATGGAGCCGGTGGGACGTCTGAGGCGAGGGGGAGAAGCAGAGCAACCAGGGCCCTGGAATGTGCCGGGTGTGAGGATCAAGCAGGAGGAGCAAAGAGAAACAGCTGGATGACGCTCACAGAGAGAGGGAGAGAGAGACAGCATATGCGTGTGTGTATGAGAGCAAGGGAGAGAGAGAGCATATGCGTGTGTGTATGAGGGAGAGCATATGCATGTGTGTGTGTGTGTGTGTATGAGAGAAAGGGAGAGAGAGAGCATATGTGTGTGTGTGTGTGTGTGTGTGTGTGTGTGTGTGTGTGTGTGTGTGTGTGTGTGTGTGTGTGTGTGTGTGTGTGTGTGTGTGTATAAGAGAGAGAGTGACAGAGAGAGTGAGCGTCTGAGAGAAAAGGGGGGGGGGGGGGGGGGGGGCTGATTTCGCTCCACCTCATTAATCACCAACAGAGCCCCACTCTTGCTTGTTTTGGGAGGCATGCATTACTTCCCCTGTTCCAACTTCCAACATTTCCCCCCTCACAATGGGATACAAAACGACTGGCAGGGGTTCAACTCCATGTCGATTCAATATCCTTCTTTCTTCCCGGAGAGGGTCTGCATCGCAAGTCTTGATCAGGACGGAAAACCAAACATACAAGACCAGAGCTGGGAGCGACAAAACTTTTTTTGGTGTGCGGTAAAGCATGCCTCTTCGCATGAGGGAAAAGAAAAACACTTTAAAAAAAGAGGTTGAAATTTCCTGTGTCTTAAGAGGCCGCTACGCCTTGTTGTGCTACAAGTCTTCCATGGCCCCAGTGACGAGGGAAATAGCACAGACAGTTATGACACTTTATCATCATCTCTCTCCAGTTCCTCCCTACTGTGTGACCCAACTCCCCACGCTCAGTTTCCATCCACAAGGGGGTTACTATAGAGAAACCACTGCAAGCGATCCCAAACCACTGCAACTGGCCCAAGAAGGGAGGCTTTAAAAACACTGTTAGGACACAGTGTGGAGAGTATGCAGAGCTCTTCGACAACATGGACTCAAGAAGGATCCCACCCCCAAACCAAGAGTGTGAAACAGAGCCACAGTGGAACCAGAGCAAATCTGACCCCGGGTCAGTTGACAACGCTTGTCTAGGATATACACATTTCATGGGAGGGGGGACTGGGGAAAAGTGAGTTTAACTGGCATAACAAAACTAAACACAGAAGCTGGCATGAGGAGAGAGTCATCACTGCCCCCAAGTCAGACTGACCACATTTATCAACGTGCCGACTTCACGGGAAACTTTACAAAGCCAAGCGGAAACTTGGGACGAGCCAATAAAAGCACTGCCTTGATTATTCGCTCATGATTGCGGTTTTAAGAGTGAGCATCGAGGAAAAATCTGAAACTTCTCAAACACTCTTCTCATGATCATATCCACCTTTGCAAACATCAGGCATGCAACTACACACACACACACGCACACACACACACACACACACACACACACACACACACACACACACACACACACACAACCCATAATAGGGACATTCCATGTCAAGTCAAGGAGGGGTTCCCACCTTACACTAATTCATTTGATAAGCTTTTTAACAGGGAAAAACATATGCCATTGGGATTCTATTACTGAAATTACAGCCACTTGCACAGAAGTGGAGTCAAAATGTTAAGTTTACATTAATGTTGAGGGGTTTCAGGAAGCTACTTATAACTAATTATTACCTACTTAGAAATCAATTTGCTTACGGAGACAGACAATCACTTTGTGTACAAGCTGAAAAAAAAAAAAAAACACACACACACACACACACACACACACACACACACACACACACACACACACACACACACACACACACACACACACACACACACACACACACACACACACAATGACATGTTTTTTTTTCCTCTTACATTAAACAACCACTCCTCAAAAAGTATTAAGAAATATTAGTCCTCTTTCTTTACCACAAACTATCTGCAGATTTAACTGCAGTATCTGCAGTTTCAAGGCCATAGGTGGTTTAATCTGGCTGAATCCTGGATGAATGTAACATTTTGGAATGTGTCATTATTTTAAATAAACATGGCAAAAATAACCTGCTTATTAAAGGCTGGATTACACATAAATACAATCCAAGTCATCCTTCACTTTTCAACCTCTTATTTCAAATTCATTGTTACCAAATTCCCTAAATAAAGTTATGCTTTAGAACGTATTAATGAACAATTCCTTACAAAAATAAAATACAATTCAAATCATGGAAATCATGAATAAATCATGCATCCTGAATTTGGCACATGTAAACAAATTTATTTTTATAGCTCTCAGTGTTGACCATGCTGTAATGTGGAATAAAGCGCATCTTTCATAGTAACCGTTGCTTACTTTTCCATCAAGGCTAAGGCTAGGAAATGTGAACTGGTTGCTATTACATATAAACGATAATGACAATGCAACACAATATGAACTCACTAACTCACTCACACATAAGCAAGCACACTAAATCACTCACACATTTAAGTGGGGATAATACAAAATAAAAAATACTAGCTGAATTGACCTCTCAGAGGCCCTTCATAAGCAGTTTCTTCATTAGGCCCCACACCCCCTTCTCTCTTTGGGCACCCCTGCCCACTTACTGTTACCCCCGCGCACACACACACACACACACACACACACACACACACACACACACACACACACACACACACACACACACACACACACACACACACACACACACACACACACACACACACACACACACACACACACACACACACACACACACAATGAGAGAGTAACTCATGGGCTGGAGGAGAAGCTGGCTCCTCTCCCCTCGTTCTCCCCGACAATGGCTGGCGATTACCCACTCGGGCGCTCCCATCAAGTTAGCAAGAGATAATGCAATTTCACGGTCTGAATAGGGACAAACAGCAGACACTGTGTTCAGCCTCACGTATGGCCTATGAACATGCCTCCACAAAAAAAAAAAAGAAGTGTTGCCTCGTAAAACACATTGGAGACTTTAAAAGGCAATTTACACAGATTTTTGATTACATCAACATTACAAAATCCCATTTCTCACAACCTCTCATAACCACAAACACATGAGCTGCGAGCATTCTTGGTAATATTCTGGCAGTTTCCACGATGATGTGGGGAAAAAAATATGTTTACAGCTGAAGGAAAATGTACTCTACAACTGTTGTGCTCGAGCAACAGGTTGCTTTAGTACCCCTTCGGATGTTGTGCTTCGGGACGACGGGCCATGCAAACTCATCAGTTCTCCCCGAAAGTGCGCTGGCCATTTTAAGTTCACGTCACAGTGGATTAGGTCAACCGACCCAGCCGTATGGAAGGAGATTTCCGTTCTTATGCTCGTCTCATTAAGCCTGAAGCCAACGGCCGAGAGAAAGGCCTTTTTTCAACGAAGAATGCCTCTGCTTAGGGCAGCCAACTTTCCTCCTTATTGTAACCCTCCACAATGACAATTTATAATTAAACAGCGCGCTCTCTTTCTTGTTTTTAAGGGCAGCGAAAGAAGAAAAAAAAAAAACAGGTTGGCAACGATGCAAGCACGCCAGTGAATTCAATAAGGATTCACCTCATTCTCCCCTGTTCTGCTGGCTCTTGGGTTCCTAAAAGACCCTATAGGTCTTTTGAAAGACCCAGAGCACCCGAGCAAGGGCGACGGAGCACAGACTGGAACTGTGGGGAACGGGAACTGATTTTGGGCTCTCAGTCTGAGTGTGTGTGTGTGTGTGTGTGTCTACAAAACATGCATCAGAATACTAATGGGTTGTGACTGATGCGTCCCTACAGACTTGAGCCGGCGACAGAAGAGGGCAGATTGGAGGAGACACCGGGGGTTTTTAAAAACAGGGGAGGGCCTTACATCAATGGCCATTTCACAAGCACAGAAGCAGTGAGGTCTGAGAAATCACTGATAAGCAGCACATCAGATGAAAGGGAAAGCTGCACGGAGCGCAGACCTGGTTGGTGAAAGAGAGATGGAGCACGAAACTGATAGAGAGAGATTGAGATAGAGTGTGGAAAAAGAAAAACGTGTTTGTGTGAGTGTTTAGAAGGAGGAGGGATAAAAGAGATAGACTAGAATGATAGTAAAAGAACGGCTGGAGATTAGGAACTGTGTCAAGAACAGAGATCTAGTGATCAGACTGAACGAAAGTGAAATGAGACTGAAAAGTAAGACGAGAAACAGAAAAGAAAATGATCAAAACAGAAAGTGGCAAAAGGCAGCATCCTTCCTGCACCCCCCCCCCCCCCACCCCAAGAATACTGCCTGTGCACTTCATGCCTTATATCTGCTCATAAACAGTAAGCCAGGCAAGGCTTTACGTGCTGATCAGTGGAAGCAGCGCCCCATTCAAACACCTTAACATGCAGTTGGAAATGGTTGGATTTTAGGCAGAACCCCCATTTGATCCCTGGATGACCCTGCGCGCGTGCGCGCGTGCGCGCGTGCGGGCACCCAGGCATGTGTAGACTGTACACCGAGTGAACCAGGGAGACTGTGACGGAAACAGACACTGAAAAGTAGTGATCGAGCAGTGGAGTGTGTGTGTGTGTGTGTGTGTGTGGCGTAGTGGCAAAGGCGCCCGTGAGGCTCAGCAGGGTGTCTCCTCAGCTACACTCAAACAGCACGCGAGCCAGCGGGTGCGATGTGAGAACGAGGCTCCTCGTCTGGCCCTTTCATCTGTGGAGCCATCCGACGCACGACTCGAGATCATGCCTCAGCTCGATGCGGCGATGTCAGCTCTACCGCATGGGAGTTAGTGCTGCAGCGCGCTTCGCTGTGAGGCTCGGAGCTGTGGGCTGAGCTCTCAAAGCTGCTGCAGCCACCGCCATGGCCACTGAGGCCGAGACTGCTGCTGTGTTTGGACTCAGACGAGGCAGAGAATACTGATAAATAGGCAGAAGGCCACTCGGCTTAACTCCCCGATAAAGTGAGCAAACGAGACAAACCTCTACTGTCGTCTGATCATATTTCTACCAAATGACTTGAGATTTTTTTTAAATATGCCGTTGGGATGTCCTAAAACCGCTGTGGGAACAGACACGCTGCAAATCAATGGCACAGACTGACTACAAAGACGACAAGCTACCACTGTAGTATGAAAACAGATGCTTCAACAAAATGACTTATAAATGTCATATATTTAATATGCCGTTGGGACGCCCTAAAAACTGCTAGAATTTTTCAGTGGCTCAGACTGAAGGCAAATTACTGAGCACTCAAAGAGAAACTTGAAGCTAAACTGATAGCATCAGTGAACTAGATGCAGAAAAAAAAAAAAAGGACTTCCTGGTATCTATGTATTTCAAAGTTAAAGCCTGGCAGAGGTTAGCAAGACTGGCTAACGTTTACAGCAGCTTTAATACACGTCATTTGGCACTATGCTTTTGCCCGCATGTGATGCCCAAATCCACAACCAGTTCCCCGCTTGGTGCAATGGCAGGAAGCTAAGCCGTTGATTAATCCACTCAATATCATATCCTAGATGGCTGGCTAACCTAAAGAGCAGAGGGGGAGCAAAAAAAAAAAAGGAAGGGAAAAAAATACCATAATTACACACACACACACACACACACACACACACACACACACACACACACCTAATATTTCATACAGAGGTTCATGGGCACAGACCACACAGATCAGATATTCATTCTAGGCTCCTTCAAATTTCCTGAGCTCTACCTACAATTGAGTCATAAAAACTGGTTATCCATCATATCCTTGGCATCCAACCTCATGTTGAATTATTTCACTGTTATATCAGTTTTCATACACGGCAAGAGTCAAGTCATTTCAGCACTAGGCAGCTAGTTTCATGACGGCAAAATACAAAACAAATAAGTTGTTCATTAACACCATGATGAAAGGGCAACTGAAGCCTTTTCTTTAAGTGAAGACCAGGCTCTTCCTCTATCAGAGGTTTTCTGGAGCACCAACTGAGGTCAGTGCCTCTTTTGAAGTCGGCGTGTAAGAGCCCAGTGCAAAATGAGAATAATCATGATGGCAGAGAAAACACACACAGCATTGATAATCAAATGTTGGAAGGCCGACCGTAATTTGACCGAAAGTTTTATAAAACAAATCCATGTATTAACCACTTTTTTTTTTACATTACACCATTATGTCACATACAACCAAATGGCACGTGGTTGTGGCACGAGTACTACTAGCCTTTTAAAGTTGTTTTATGAAGGGAATAAAACTGTTCTTAAGCTGTGTTTTACGGTTTTCATTGTGTACAAAAAAAAAACAAAAAAACAAATGAAATTCATACCCATGTGTAGCCCGCAACAGAGTATTAAACCACAAGCCTGCAGAAAGTTTACAAAATCGATGCATAAACCGCAGTACATTACAGTACATTGCGGTACGAATTTCCCCATCACATGGGACCCAAGACAGCGCTGAAGAATTCCAAAGAGACATGCTCAGTCAGTAACAGCAAACAAGGACCACACATCAGAGATCGTGTGATGCAGATTGGGGACACAAAATAAACGACTAACAATAACAAACAATAAATGTCAGGAAGCAATGTCTCATGTCCAGACTGAAAGAGATGGATAAAACCATTGGCTATTGATTGGCACTGATTGAATGCCACAGGGATGACAGCGAGGAACATTTGGGAACAAAACTCGATAAAAGCGCCTGGCTTCTGCCCCCCGCCACATTATAAGCAGTCTAGAGAGCATAAATCCACACACTGACAGGGGATTGCCGTCCCCCGAAAAATCATGGCTGCATCCTGATTACTCGCCTGCTGCAGCAGTGGCCTTGGAAACTGGTTCAAAAGATGTCTTTATTGCGACGGTTCGAGGGCCAGCAACAAAGCTCCAAAAGAATTTGCGCCCCCCCCCACGCCTGCCCGCCCCCCCACCTCACTGCAGAGGATGATCTCGGGGGCAGGACGACACGCATTCTTCAGGGGGTGAACCCAGCTCCCCCATCTGCCTGACTGCTCCAGCCATCTCATTACTTTCCGTTTAAACCCCCCCTCCTTCTCCTCTTCCTCCTCCTCCCCTTGTAATACTTCCACTCTCCAAACCATAGGCCCCTTACCAGTGCCTCAGAAGTCGAGCGCTACCCGAAAGGCATGTTTGTGAGAAGACAAGCTCGTGTTTCAAAACGCACAAACAAAAACACGAAGGCCAAAGAAAAGGGAGTGAACCAAAGACTTTATAATTTTCTTTTTCCATCGCCTGTGGGTTCGGCCCAAATCTGACAAAACGCAGGAAGACAAAAAAACAACAAATAACCCACATGCAATCTTACCGCAAAAGATTAGCTTGCAAAAACGTAGTTCTTAGAAAAAGAGCCAACACGCATAATGACAAGATAGACCAGTTCTTAAAAATAAAACAGAGAAGCCTCATGGCTGAGATAACATTTACTCTCCCTTCAAAAGGGAAGAGCACGCTTCGCTTGGTCTACCAGTGAAATCACCCAGCACATTAAAAGAGCCATTTCCCTCAAGCGCTCCCCAGTGCTCTAGGAAAGCTGGAGAGGCAGTCAGTTGGGAACTGCCAGAGGTAAAACAATACCCGGTGAAGGAGAAATGATTTTGAAGGATTTACAATAGAGCAAGTATTACAATAAAAAAATACTGTAACATGCCGATTTGACATTCTCGATTACATAGCAGGTCCCCAAGATTTCCCTTCATCTGATAACGTTTTTTTAAGGGCCATACAGTGCACTGGCAACTATTTTTATTATCCCAAAATCTTTAGAAGTGCACTCATAACACTGACAATTAAATGACAAAAGCTCGATGCTTAACACTCAATACTACACAGGACTGGCAAAGTATGTCAACAGCGAAACATATTGATTTGGCCGCACAGAGAGAAAAACTGCTGAACTTGACCACTTCTGCACCTCACACCTCAGCCTCCCCTCTAGCCCGCTGATGCCAGCCAGCAATGCCAGCAATTGGTGGGGCGACAGTGGTACAGGAGGTAAAGAAGTCGTTTAGTAATCAGAAGGTTGCTAGTTCGATTCCCTGTTGAAGCGTCCTTGAGCAAGACACTGAACCCCTAATTGCTCCTGATGTGCAGTGTGCCATCAGTGTAAATGTAAAATGTGTATACATTGTAAGTCGCACATATGTAAGTCGCTTTGGATAAAAGCGTCTGCTAAATGACTAAATGCAATACTAAATGCAATGGTTAAGCTATAATGTGCAAACCACAGCTCCCCTACGCTCCGCACCATGCCCCCCGCATGGGCTTTTTTTTATACTACACTCCAACCCAATGCGGGAATCCTATAAGCAGGCTGGAGAGAGGATGTTTTTGGCTGCTCCGGTATGGGATGGAGAGGCGAGCGGTGAGCCGTCGGACAGACAATTGAGCCAACGCTTCCTCCCTTGGGAGCGTAAATCACGCCATGATGCAAAAGATACGGCCCATGGAATAGCCCATCCCAGACCACTTTAAACTGACGAGCAACAGACGAGCCTAGATAGCCGCTGAATAAACAACATAAGGAAGCCTCTTAACGGTCTGACTGAACTTGGTTGAATTCACACGGAGAAGGACGTTGTTGTTGTTTTTTTTTTTTTTTTTAAACACGCCGACACAGCTTTACTGCAAAGTAGTCAAAGAAAGCTCTGCAAGCCAAGCGTGTGTCATAACAAAAATTATGACAGTTGGACTATCAAAAACCTCCAAGAACACCAAGACCCTTTAATTCAAATTAAACAAAACCCCACCCTAGCTGCAGGCCAACTCCACAATGTGAGAATATGCACACACCCTACTGAGACAAACACAGCACCATGAATCAGCTTTGGCAGGGCCTTGTAGTATTGCAGCGAGAGTGTGTGTGTGTGTGGGAGTGTGTGTGTGGGAGTGTGTGAGTTTGTGTGCAGGAGGAAAACACTGGAGTAGGGAGATGTCAAACATGCAAGCTATGCGCTGGGCACAGCCCGCTACCTTCACCACACCCCTCCCTCCCTCCGTCTGCAACACGCACACTGACCGCACCACACCCCCACTGGCCCCTGCTGCCCAGACGGAGGAAATGCTCACAAACCCAAACCACTCATTACTCCAAACCAGAGAAACCCAGTCATCCTTTTTTCTCTTTTTTACCTATCAGCACCCAGGCCTCGGCAAGCTGGGAGCGCTCCCTTGTGTGAGGAGCAGAGGCGGGGAAGACGGGGAGACCTTACAGGGGGGAGGTCTTCAGACAGGCACTGAACTGCAGTGACTGACAGGCAGATAGATCAGACAGTTCAACAACTGCGGACTTCCCTCTAGTGCAACACGCCATTGCGAGTCTCACCGGCCCCTACTCCGACACCCCCCCCACACACACACACACACACACACACACACACACACACACACACACACACACACACACACACACACACACACACACACACACACACACACACACACACACACACACACTCTCTCTCTCTTCTCTTTCCTTACATCATTTTCTTTTTTTCCTTCTTACTCCCTCTCCCTCTCCCTCTTCCTCTTCCTCTCCCTCTTCCTCTCCCTCTTCCTCTCCCTCTTCCTCTCCCTCTTCCTCTCCCTCTTCCTCTTTCTCTCTCTCTCTCTCTCCCCCACCTCAGCCTATAACTGGTTGCCTGCTCTCTCCTCTGCTCTCTACACACCCCTACCTCACTCATGCATTCTCTCCCCTCTCCCTATCGGTCACTCTCCCTCATGCTCCATCTCACTCCCTCCCTTTCCCTCTTTCCCATCCATCCATTCATTCTTTCCCTCCCTCCCTCCCTCCCTCCCTCCCTGCCTGCCTGCCGGCCTCTCTGCAGGGCAGTGCCTGACAGTGCCAGTCTCCCCAGTAGCAGGCCTGTCTGCAGCAGCTCAAAGCCCCGATTCTACTGTACACGTCCACAATCACACCAGCCACAGCGGGGCTTAGACGTCACTGACAGGAATGTGCAGTATTTAAAGCCTTATCGCCTGCCGCCTTCATCAGGCTAGGAAGAACACTACGGAAAAAAAATCTCTGCATAACTAACCACTTCCTCACTCTGTACACAAATTTGCTACCCTGCGAAATCAATGGTGCATTCGTGGGGACACAATCTCTTGGGAAATGACAACAAACAGACAGAGAGAGAAAGAATTTGAACTTCAGAGCGATGACAATTCACTTGAATTTTGGGAAATTACAGCAAACAGAGAGAGATCACTTGAATTTTGGGAAAGGACAACACAGAGAGAGAGAGAGAGAGAGAGAGAACTTCAGAGCTATGACAATTCACTTGAATCAATGTCAGATGGAAGAACAATATCTGACACACCAAAATTCAGTTATATGAGCAGAGCCAGATTCATCGGTACGCTGAATGCCATCAAAAGTACATAAACTTTCTTACTTGACTGGGTAAAGTTCATAAATCTGTGCAGGCCGTGCACTCAGCTGTACTCCCATTCAAGAATGCAGCCTACCATGCAAGCCACCGACCAACATGCACTTTGTTTTCCCAACTTAAAAAGGATACACTTTGATGGCTCCAGATTTGGTGCCAATGGCCATAAGCTGCAGCTTTGGATCATAAGCCAAGGCGCTGGGTTGGTTAGGGAATCCATGTTCGACAGTCTGACGAGAGAGAAAGAGAGAGATGGACTATTTTAACATTTCGTGTCACCTGAAACAGACAAACGCAAACAGGCATTTGCACATAACATGAGCCCTAGCCAGTTTTGACCTCCTTAGGCCAATCAGAAAAGGGAACAATGGTAGCCTAAAGTATTGAGTCGTTGTCGTCGTCGTCGTCGTCATCATCCCCCCCCCCCCATTGTTTATAACAATGTCCAGACAGGAGCGGGAGGCCAAGACTACAAGGCAGAGAAAGAAGGGAGGACCTCAACAAAATGTATATATACATAATTTTAATATCCCTTAGTTTTTTGTCCAGACCAAACATAACTCCTTCTATTGCCCAGTCTGCAAGTGGTGGTTGGTGGTGGTGGTTGGGGTGGGGTGGGGGGGTGGTGGCAGTGAACAGCTGTTTGAGCCGAGAAAAGGAAAAGGATCGGACCATCTTATGACATTTCACACCGTGTCAGGACGCTCTCCCCGGCTGACATTAACGTTGCCATCAACTCCCAGCCCCCACCTCAAACACTGTCAGTTCTCTTTAGAGACCTCCGCAGACATACAAAAAAAAAAAAAAAACATGGCAGAAAATAGATAGTGAACACATGCACACACACAAGTCTTAAACACGTACACACAACCCTGGAGTGTCAACTTAACCCACAACAAATGTCACCCCTTGCTAAAGGGGAAAAGAGGGCCTGAGGCGTTTTTGACACTGACATGAGGTTCAAGGCTTCAAACTGGCGTTACAATAATGCCTGCCAGTCCAACCCCCCTGACCTCACTGGCAGTGTGACCGGTCCTGCGAACCGCACTGACCATAAAGAACAAGCCCCTGCCCCCACCCGCACCTCAACACTCCCATTCTCTCTTCTTAACAAGGCCAGGCAATCCTACAAGTTCCCTCTACCAACAATACCCATACAGCCATGTGTGGTGGGAACCACTTCGATTCACTTTGCCTAGAGGTTGTTATTCCATATCTTAAACAAAAGCACACTTAAAGTGTAAGTTCAGCCCCAGCTCTGAGCCCATCTCCACCCACTGGATAATTTTGAAAAATGCTTTAAAAAGGTGGGCAAGGGGCTGAGCGTTTGCTCAATTTGAATGTATGCATATCATGACGTAGATATGTATCTGTCAGCACTGGCCTTAGATGATGTTGAGACATTTTCAACCCATAAAATGTGAATTTTTATAAGAACGGTAATTTTGTCAATATTAAACACCAGCATTGATGGGTTTGACATTTCAGTGCACACTTAAAGCAATGGAGCACCACATACTATTGAAACTAGTAGACCAACTAACTGCACATACACATTTACTTCCTTCCAATAGCAAATTAAACACACTTAAGTTTTTTTTCCCCAATGTTTTCAGTCACACCAATATATAACCCTAACCTGACTGGATTGTCAAACTTTTTTTTTTTTTTAAACAGGCTACTTAACTCCTTTTAAAAGTGTGTGTTGTAAATTCATCCTCCAAAGCCTGGTCTTTCTTCTCCTGCCTACTGGCCTAATGATATTTAAGTGGGTTAGGCCTCGGCTATTCTTATGCATAGGTTTTAACAATTACGATTGACCAGTAAAGATAAAAGCGTAAGCAAGACGAATGGCATACATCTAAATTTGCATGTGATTATAGCCCACTTTTTAAATGACTTCAGACCATAGAAATCAAGAGTTTAGAAGTGCCAAACACAACGCTAAAATGGATAACAATAGTAACAGATGGGACACAACTCGTTCTCGCGCATTTCGGTATTTGAGCTTCAAACTTTGCCGCAGTTTCTGCTGAGGACCTGCGAATAATTAAATAATGATCTTGTCTAGCGGTAGGACCATGCCTGTACCACATACATGTTCACCAGCTTAAACTAAATATCTAAACCATTTACCACATATTGAAGAATCTTGTTTGGTGCAAGTGTATAGTGTATGTGGCTCTGCGTGAATGTGTATCAATCGGGCCCTTGTTTGTAAATGTTGCAAGGCGCGGTGATTGTAACAATTCATCCACGAATAATTCTTGCGGACATTCATTTCTATTTCCTGCAATACAAACATACGGATTGTACGTTCACAACAGAGGGGAGAGAACCCCCCCAAAAAGCCACATCCTGACCAAAAATATTTTGTCAAACAATTTTGATGCAACTCGACACCGCATGCATGCTTTCGGGGGGAAAGACAAACCCCCGAATATCCTCACCCGTACCTTATTGAATGCAAAGAGGTCCTGTTTGATTTTCTCTCTCTGGGGGTCGTTCCCCTGCCTCCTGAACCTAAACTTCATCATCCTGAAGCCAGCAGAAAAGAATGAAAACGGCGGAGTCCCAGATGATAGATTCCGTTACGTTTGAATCAAAGTATTCCCATGCAGCCACCCGTTTCTATTGTATTCACTTCTACACCGCTGCAAGTACTGGGGCAGTGTTTATGCAGTTTGACCATAGGGCAAGTTCACAGAATCCACGTCGATGAGATCCAATCAGAGGAGAAGAAACTGTGACCAATCCACCAAAACACACCCTTTGTTGTGCGGCTAGCCGGAAAAACAGGTCTGGAGTACGGCGGATTGGAATATGTTTTAACTGACAAGCTGCAATGCCTAGATCCCCTTAGAAACCGCCACAGTCGCTGGCCTGATGCAGGGACATTGCCATAAAGCGTTTTGAAACAAATTTGTAACCCTTTTTAAAATACCAGGCATCAATTCCTTTTCAAAACAATCATGCATTTAATGGTTTGGGAAGTTTGTGGATTAACCTATATTAAATGGTACACCTCTCCCCATGGCCAAAAAGTTTCATGAATAAATTACTTGAGATTGCAGCAGACAATATTCCTTCAAATCACAAACACACCTCATAAATTCTGACAATAAGGCATTTTTGGATGTATTTATATTTGCTGATAAAATGACTGATTCTCTTGGTCACATAAAATTACAATGCTATACATTTGTAAACATAAACATCCAAACATAGTGCAAATACATTAATCCTTGTGTAGGTATAAACTAGTATGCACATATACAATGAAAGACACATAAATATGGCATTTTGGTATCGTTGTAGCATAGACATTGTGGAGTAGACTACATAGGAGACACTGGACTATTGGTCTTTGACAATTATTTACACTAAAGAGGTGCTTCCAACATGTGTTTGATTGGAGGTAGACACAGTTCTTGTTTAACATGTACAAACATTTACAGTTTCAGGTGAACTGAGAGTCAGATTGATGGGTTGATTGAGAAGGAGATGCGATTGTCCTCCAGGGGTTCTGGCCTGGCTTGTGACAGAATCAGCCACCCAGACCACGGTTGGTCCATTTCAGAGCCACAGGCTACCTGAACATTTTACAACATTTACATTTATTCATTTTAAGAACACCTTTACCCAAAGCAACTTACATTAAAGAGATGATCTAGTTTTTATCTGCCAGTGTGTTACCAGGTAAATGATAACCTATGATACAGGGGCTGCTACCACCTTACACCTTGTCCGGTTAATAATAAATTATTAAACAAGGATGATGTTCTCTCTCAGGGTAGGAGGTCTCCTCGGCTTCACACGTTTTCCTGTCCGGGATGAATAGTCCCAAGTGTGCTGGTGTGACTCGGGGGCGTACGCGTGGGGGGCCGCGTCACAGGAGGGTGATCTCGCTCGGCGGCAGCGTCAGGCGCTTCTCCCGCACAGAGAGCAGGTTTTCCACATGCATGGCAATGACTCGGCACAGCTCCAGGCTCTGAAGGGGGACAGAGGCATGACCGTTAGTCACCCTCAGGGGTGTGGAATCGCAGCCCGGAACATGGAGATGGACATATAGGCCAGTCAAGGGAGGCAGTCTACCGTCTGTGAGGTCAGTAAGTCTGACACAGTTTGAATGTATGTGTCATTGTGTGAGTGCGTGAGTGAGAGAGTGAGTATTTGTTTGCACTGTGTATGTGTGTGTGTGTGTGTGTGTGTGTGTGTGTGTGTGTGTGTGTGTGTGTGTGCGTGTATGTGTGTGTGTGCGCACGTACGTGTGTGTGTGTGAGTTTCCACCATGTGACTAAGCATGTGTTTGGGCGAGGCCTGTGTCTTTGCGTACGTGTGGGTGAAACAAACGAGTATGTTTCAGACGGGAAGTACGCATCATGATTATGTGTGTGTGTGCACACGTGTGTGTCCATTTCAAGGTGTGTGTCTGCAAGCATCTTCCTGTGGAATGTGTGTGTGTGTGTGGGTGTGTGTGTGTGAGTGTGAGTGTGAGTGTGTGTGTGAATGTGTGTGTGTGTGAGTGTGTGTGTGTGTGTGTGTGTGTGTGTGTGTGTCTGCGTCTCTCCCCTGCCCTCACCTGGTCCAGCTGCAGCTGAGTGATCCTCTGAGACATCAGGTCCCCCAGTTTAATTTCCACGTACGGGTAACTGGATCCAGCTGTGGGGCGCTGCGTTCGAGTGGACTGCACCTCCTTCAGGGAGAACTTCACCAGGATCTCCTGTGCAGAAACAGGCCCAAACATTCAGTCCAGCTCTTTACCTCTCAGACTATTCCTGATGTCTGGAGAAAACCATTGGACCTTATCTTAATGCGCATCATGGTCACAGGAAACTATTATGTGAATATATAACCTTACTATGTAGTAATTCAGGGAACAGACACATTGCGGTGGGTTTCAGTATCTGGATTTGGGTTGTGATTTATCACAGTGGCTTTTCTATGGACAGATTACATTAGATGTAATCATAGAAAACACTCAGCTGTGGGTGTGAATGTGTTATCATGATCCAGGAACAGTGTCTGCCTAAGCAATGACAAGTAGTTTGGTCACACACCCACACCCACACCCACACCCACACACACACACACACACACACACACACACACACACACACACAGAGTGGATTTGAGTTTGACCCACATGAGTGTCCTTGTTGATGAAGTTGAGACCATTTTCATTGACAGCCAGGATGCAGGGAGTGTCTATAACGCTGTTGCTGCTACTCTGGATGTAGAAGAACGAGGAACCGAACATCGGGAATGCACTCACCAGTCCTGGAGAGACACACACACACACAGCCGTGCACGCACACACACACACACGCATACACACACAATCACTGGGGAGCTCAGAGATTCTGACTTGGCAGAGATGTCATCGTAAAATATACATAAGATGCTAAAGTTATAGCATAATTTCCTTGATTAAACAATATAAAAATAATCATAAAAAAAAAAAAATGAAAACCAAGACTCATAAAAAAAAATTCTAGGACAATTTACAGCATTCTTAACATGCCTCTCCAAGCCACTACAGTCTTTAAATGTTCCTTTGAAGCTGACCTCTACACCCCCCCCCCCCCCCCCCAAACACACAAACACACACCCCCTCCGGTTATGCCTTCACTACTTCACATTTACACAAAATCATATTACTTGCTCAGACATGAGTCTGCGACTCAATAAATAAATGTTTCTGGTGCTGTTTAAAGTAAACAAGACTGGAGAAGAAATGAGAATGTTTCTGTGTTGTTCTGCGTGTTTGTGTTTACCGAGGAACTGTGCCCTGGCCTGGTGTGAGCTCAGGGGCTGGACCTGCTGCATGTGCTGGGTGATGATGTTGAGCCACTGCTGCGGCCTCTGCTCCGTGTACAGCTGCACGGGGATGTAGTCCTGTACCTCATGGCTGACACGGAGAAGAACAGACCAGACGTGACTCACTCACACAGTGACTGACTGACTGACTGACACATTGCAGTTAGAGCTGGCAAATATAGATAGGGTAGGTATGAACTTCATCATCACATTGTGTGAGTGTGTGTGTGTGTGTGTGTGTGTGTGTGTGTGTGTGTGTGTGTGTGTGTGGGAGGGGGGGGGGGGTGCGTTGGGGGTTTCATGGTATCTATTAAAAGCTAAAGGTCCTGCTGAGGAAAATAATTTCCTCTAAAAAGGTTCATCTGGGGGGGGGGGGGGGCACTGTGGCGCAAGCAGTAGCCCCAACCATATACGGGCTTGAACGCCCATGGGGACACGGGTTCGAATCCGGCCCGCTGTCATTTCCCGATCCCACTCCCCACCTCTTCTCTCCATCTCATTTCCTGTCCAAACCTTCACAGGCATAAAGCCCAAAAACAAATCTTGAAAAAAAAAAAGGTTCATCTGGAATGAGAGGGTAGGTATGAACTTCTTCATCACATTGTGTGTGTGGTTGGGGGTGGGGGGGATGAAAGTGAGTCTTCCTAGATTAGACCTGTGATGAAGCCGAGAGCCAAAAACTCGAAAAGACTCTTCAAAGACCCTTTCCTACGAGGCTTCAAAGACCATCTCAGGTGTTCTTCTGTGGATATACTGTATACAAGACAACCTTCAAGGTACAAGCCAGGCTGTATGTGCTTCTTTTCCTCCCTAAATGTGTAGCTCATGTGCAGTTTGCCAACAGCACTGGTGTGCCATGTCGAGTAAACAAAGACCCGGGCCATGTTTAAGCCGTAGGTGTGAAGTATTGGGTGTTGCTGGCGTACACAGTGGGGAGGTAGGCCGACTCCTTGGCTCGATGTTGAAGCGCTGCCAGTTTAGCCACTTGCTGAAGCTGCTGATCGCTGAGTTTCCCTTGCGGCACCACATTGAGCAGGCCTTTCAAGTAGTCCGGGGATATCTGCACAGATTAAAACAGACCACATGGGCATGCGCACGTGTATCTCCAAATCACTGGTTTCATGCATCAATGGCCTTAATGGGGGCTCTCGAGATGGCTACCTGATTATAATGCACGGAAACGCTTAGCTCGTTGTCAAATTTGAGGAGCTGGGTCCAGATCACCCTCCTGAACCAGAGGCTGTAGGTGCTGTCGATGGGCTCGGCCTCTGTGGTGATGTCCAGGATGTACTCCCGTTTGTTCAAAGGGCGAACGTTTTGACCTGCATCAAACGTGTGAAAATGACTCATCTGCCAGAGTAATAAGATGTTAGTTTTAAAAGCTTTGAGACCAGACCAGCATCACACCTCTGTTAACGACCACAAATATGGCATATTCATCCATGGCCGTAAGTTTGTTCAGACCCATCTCATAGCACAGCTCCTCAATGGCATCCTGGGCAACCTGAGCGAGAAAAGAACACGTATGATAAAGGTCAGTTAAATCCAGAGAGAGTAGTTCCTCTCTCTCTCTGTCTCTCTGTCTCTCTCTCTGGATTTTATAAAGGATACTTACTGAGCATGTCTTTATTTTATAAAGGATACTGACTGAGCATGTCTTTATTTTATAAAGGATACTGACTGAGTATGTCTTTATTTTATAAAGGATACTTACTGAGCAGGTCTTTATTTTATGAAGGATACTGACTGAGCATGTCTTTATTTTATAAAGAATACTTACTGAGCATGTCTTTATTTTATAAAGGATACTTTCTGAGCAGGTCTTTATTTTATAAAGGATACTTACTGAGCAGGTCTTTATTTTATAAAGGATACTTACTGAGCATGTCTTTATCTGATAAAGGATACTGACTGAGCAGGTCTTTATTTTATAAAGGATACTTACTGAGCATGTCTTTATTTTTAGGTGTCGCTCGATTCCGCCAGGTAATAGAAACAGCTGCCTCTTGGAGCTCCTGCCAGCCTTTGAAAACAAATGAAGCAAGGAGACAACAGATGGATGTGAACTATCCATATACGTCTTCACAGTAATGTGTTTCCAGGTCAAAGATATACTGACCAACATGGCCTTCAGCTCCATGCTGTTTGGGGACTCAATGCGGCCCCCATACTGGAAAGTCTTCCTGAGATTCTGCTCACACGCTTTAGCAATCCCTAATATCCGCAAAAAGACAAAAGCATTGTTTTCAAAACAACTTTATATCCATACAAGTGTAACTGCAACATAAAACTAGAACGTAGAAGTTTCACAAGTGCAAAAATAATACATGAGAGCTCTAAATTAGCCAGGACAGGTCTGAAGATATGCAACTGACGTGAACTTCCCCTTACCTTGGAAGTGTATGCCCTGATTTGCGTGCACGTCCACCAGGTACTTGAGCAGGTAGGGCTTGAGCACTTCAGAGCAGCGGTAGTAAGCGCTGAGGATGTACAGGAGCCTCCAGCCTCTCTGGCAGCTGTCGCTGTGTCAGCGGCGGCCGGCGGCGGAAAAACAAACAAGACAAAAACCACCCAGATCAGCTAAAAGGCGAGTGCACTCGGCCGTCCTGCACTTCGCTGCACATGTGTAGTGGCAGCAAGGGTCAATCCTGCTGCCGGGTGAGACCCTGCAACTGAATTATTCAAGTCTCCCCCTGCCTCGGATTAGTGAAACGTGCCCGATTTAAAGGCGCAATATGCCGTTTCTTTTCGTTGTCAGAAAACAAAACTGCTTTTGTGTTTACAACAATGTTTTAATTAGAGGGTGTGGTAAGCATACAGCATTTCCCAGTGCATTCCTGGGGCATTCCATGCAAATGGTTTGCCTTTTTCAAATCCTTCATAGCATTGCAAATGCCCTGGAAAATCTCCAGAGAGAGAAATAAAAACCACCTGAAACCAAGCTTGAAGGTACATAGCATATGACTGAGGAATGTACAGGAACATTGGGGAACGTTCTGTTCGTTCTGTTTTATGGAATTACAGCAGGTTTTTCGTTGCTGACAACAAAACCTCCATATTCTTTGAAGATATTATAATTGTTCGAGTTGTTCAAACAGTCTAGAGAGAGCATGAGGCCCTGATCTGGCCCTCATCTGTCCCAGTGACAGTATCTGCCTGGGAGGTACAGAGGAAGAAAGGAAGATCAAAGTCGACAAGGGGATAAGGGAGGGGAAACCCGCTATGCTGTTGAACTGCAATTGAACGGAACAGAATAGCACTGCCAGAAGAAGAGCCGTACGTTTTGGAGCTGGTGTTTCCCGTGATCTGCTTCAGGACTTGGCAGTAAGCTTCGTCCTTCATTGGTCCGAACTCTCCACTCAGCTGCAAGGGAGATTTGCAATATCAATGAATCGACTTCACACTGAACACAAGCACACAAGTCGTGTCTTCAGCACTGAGCAGACTATTTAAAGGGATTCTTTCTACTCTACTGACATATTTACTTCAAGTAGTCTGGAGATACGTCGTACCTTAAGAATGGTACTAATGACCTCCTGTTCCGATTGGCCCTTCATTGGATAGTCTCCCATAAACTTCATAATGGCTGAAAGCAAATATAGGGGTGTTTGAGGACATCGACATGTGTGTTCCACAAAGAGCTGTGCCATATTTCTAAAAGTATTTGTTAAAAATAGCATTTCATTATTTTTTGAGTGTTGGGACAGACTAATGGAAAGTTAATGCTGCTTTTTTGCAGTTTACAAGAGCTGAGTTATTACTATTTACAAGTGTTTCTTTATTCTGTGAATTGCTGCCACATTCAAATAAAACATTTCAACTGGCTCCGCGAAAGAAAATAAAAAAGGCCTTCAGCTTACCCAGGAAAATGTCAGCCGCCATTTTATTCATATTTTCATCTGTGAAATCGATTAAAGATTCCTGGATGGGGGACTGTGGAGAACACAATAAACAGATGACATGAACTATGCCTATGAAAGAATGCCACCTTGAAGTGTGAAATATGTGACTAGTATAACATGATAGAGAACAAACTGTATGCATTATATAAGATGTTTTGAAATCAGACAGATATATACAACAGTGCAAATACTGTATCATTACACATGTTACATATGTTATATTATATATAATTATATTAATTATCTCATGTTATGTTAGTGTATAATTTGTAGCACCTTGGAAAATTTCACCATCTCAACTGGTTCCCTCGGCTCCTTCCCCTTTTTTGTTCTGGTTTTGTAGGAGTCGCTATAAACACACAGATGGATGTTCACAGTGGTCTTTCATTATGAATTCATCAACCAAATTCAATGCAGCCTCTTAGAGACTGACTGGACTGACCTGTTACTTCTCTGGGCCTCTCTGAAGTACTTCTTAGCAAACTCCACCATGTTGTATTTGATGTCATACAGAAACCTCTCATCAACCTCCATGCTGCTGTAGCCAGGGTAGGCCTCGGTGTGCTCGTTGGCTGGCGCAGCCACCTAATGGTGAAAAAAGGCACTGCACTTGGAATCAAGTTTCACGAGAACACCAGCCAGTTCTGCCTACAGTGGGTTTTCCAGTATGGTGAAAGGTCTAAATGAGCTACGAGGTGCATAGTTTTGTGTGTGGTCATACACACGTGTGTGTGTGTGTGTGTGTGTGTGTGTGTGTGTGTATGTGTGTGTGTGTGTGTGTGTGTGCTTCATTAACTGATGACCTGTTACCTCTATGGAGCGGTCCAACTCGTGGGCGGCGACTGAGGAGGCTACGGCTACAGCCACAGCCGCCGACGCTGCCACTCGGCCCTGCTTGTTCTTGGGCTCCTCTTTCTTGTCTACCGGGAGGTTGATGAAGTCAGGCGCTGCTACTGGCTGCACATACTCCGCAGGGAAGACTCCGGCCCGACCATGGACCGCGCCAAACTTCCAACCTTCACATGCCACAGAAATGAAGAATGGGGAGACGATGCAGGTCAGAGTCTTTGAGTCATGGGGAAAATATATGGCAATCAGGCCACAACTCCTCAGCCTGTAATAACGTATTGGAGCGATGAAGCCTTCTTTGGTGGTTAGAGTTTCAACAGTATAAAATAATCACTGCGATGCACACACACACACACAAACACACAACATGCACGCATGCACATGCACACACACACACGCGCGTTCACGCACGCACGCACGCACGCACACAAACACACACACACACACACACACACAAATGCACACACTCACACATGCAGGTACACACTAAGGAAATGCACACATGCACACATGCATGTGCACACACACTGACACACACACACAAAAACTAGTCCCCACACACACACACACACACACAAACTAGTCCCCACACACAAAATCAAAGTCATCACATGGAAGTTCAGGATGGAGAGACTGCAAAAGCACACCATGCATGTGGAGCACACCGACCCACCAAAGTCAGTGGTGTCTCTCTTTAACTCCTCCAGGAGCATCACCTTCTTTTTCACTATGCACCCATAGCACTGGCCTGTGGAACAGCCACTACACATTAGACCTAACAAGCAACAGACACACACGCACACACGCACGCACACGCACACACACACACACACACGCATACACACACAACGACAACCACGCTCACACACACAACCACGCACACGCACGCACACACACACACACACACACACAACCACACACACACACACACACACACACACACACACACACACACACACACACACATATCACCTGCTACAACTGAACTCCCTCGCTTTAGCGAAGACAGAATTACCAAGGTCATGGATTCAATTGCCAGGGTGGACGAATGCAGTGACTGAGCTGTAATGAATGTCTTTGCTGCACTACACAGTCTCACATATGGCTAGCGCAGCATACACTGTGAATGTAAATCACTCTCTGTGGGGATTCTGTATTTACGTTTGGATGTAAAGAGCCTACACAGTGTGTTTCAGAGGGCCAAGTGATGAACGGCTCAAAACCGCACGGCAAACTCCGCCAACAGCGAGCGAATCACACAACTGGGGGACATTTTTACCAAAGATGATCTCACCTTCCTCCAGACCCTCCATAGTCTGCAGCCGGATGATGTCCCCCTTGTGGAAACTCAGTAGTGTTCTGTCATCCGTAATGTAATTCCGTACTGCAACTACATACTGTGAATCCTAGCAAGAAGAAAACGCCAATTATGTGATATTTTATTTCCCCCCTTGCTTCCTTTAAGCAATTTAAAGCCAATAAAGCCCAAACAAAAACACCAATAACATCCAACCTTCTTCAGTTCTGTGATGAAGTGGTCAATCATGGTTTTGACCTGTGGGGCTTTGGAGGAGAAGAGGATGAGTTTCTCGTTGGACAGGTTGAACTCCAGCATGTTCTTAGATGGGATGGTGACAAACATAATATCGGTGTAACTGTCAAGATAATAACAAACACAAGGCAAAAAAAGAGGTCAAAAAGAGGTCATAACTGCTTTCTGAGATGTTGTTTCTTGGGGACTCAATAGCACCTGTAGGGACGCAGGACTCTGAAGTAGTCGGGAACTGCAGCACTGCTTCTGACCATCTTCAGGAGTCTAATGCCTTTGTGTGACACAGAGAGAACCTGAACTCCAGTGCCCACACTGCCCTGAAAACAAACATGGATACACACAGGTACACATACACACACACACACACACACACACACACACACACACACACACACACACACACACACACACACACACACACACACACACACACACACACACACAGGTACACATACACACACATACGCAGAGACACACATTCACAGACAGAAACACACACATACTTACAATTAAGGAAATTACAATGTTCAGTTATTTTGACAGACTGCACCAAGGAAACACATTAGTGAGAAAGGCTTTATGCTCACAGAAGCTGGGAACAGCCTTGAGAAGTAAATCTCCCATGAGTCTCTGGCTGCTGTCACAACCTTTTTCTTCACATTATCATCCGGGGCAGTCGAGGCTACAGTAATGCTGTTCTCATCTATAAACAAACATGTAACGAGCAAACCAAAATCAGCTACTAAATTATTCAAGAAATTGACAGATGACATTTTGACACTTTAATTCGACACATGACGAAAAAGTATTTGCTGCCTTCTAGTAGTTACCAAACAGGGATTTCATATTCTGTCTCTCTTCTATAGTGATCCGAATGCAAGCCTCGGAAAATGTGTCATGGACAATCTGAATGAAAAAAAAAAAAAAAAGAAGAAATACAATTGCAGGAGGAATTGGCAACATAGAGTAGCAGTGAATAATGCAACGATTAAATGTGCACTGTAAGTTTATCATTAATTCAATTATGCATGATGCAGTAATAATGTGGTTCATGCAAAGCACCATAAGTACATATACCTGTTTGAATAGGAGATCCAGAACCAAGGGGTGGTTAAAGCTGTCTTTGGGGTAGAAAACCTGGGGGGATTAAACATTCTATCAGCCAGAGGAAAAAGACAAGTGTTTTTAAAAATGAACAAAACAAAGCTGTGCACTTATGATTCATAGAGCCTGGAGTTTTGACAGGGCTCAATATTAAGCTAAATGTTTGCCATCATTAACAGCCTTTATTCTGAGTTGTGAGTGTGTGTGTGTGTGAGTGTGAGTGTGAGTGTGAGTGTGAGTGTGTGTGTGTGTGTGTGTGTGTATGTGTGTGTGTGTGTGTGTGTGTGTGTGTGTGTGTGTGTGTGTGTGTGTGTGTGTGCTACAACAGTGATTAAACCAATTAGTCTTTGGCGTAAATGCGCCCTGTCACGACGACTGTAGTATAGTGTCGCCCTTCTACTCTGCTACTGAGCCAAACAACACTGTTACATTAGTCTCTCTGCTGCATGGCACGCTACCCCTTCAGAACATATTCTGAAGGGTGTTAGTCTATGAGCAAAATGACATATTTTATTAAATTATAATTTGATATGCAGGGGCTGGTATGGAGAGACGTCCGTCATGCCTTACGTTTATAAACAAGTAGGCCAATATCACACACACATACAGTACATGTTGAGACTAGATAACAAGTGTTAGGTCACACACACATGTTGTGAGTCCTGGTTTGTGTTAGGCAGGACAGTTTTGACTAATATTAGATGCAAATTGCAGTGCAGTGGGTTTTCGATGATGCTCTGATATCACTGAGAAATGTATTTTATTTTATTCATGAATATCACGAAAATACAGTGAAAATGTGAAATTGCAGAGGGCAACCGGGCAACCGTTAATGTCGAGCCCTGTTTCATGAGAGTGACAGAATAGATATGCTTTTTGCCTTTTCCGTTGGTGAAATACACCTAATGTTTTATATCAGTAATATCAATATCAGGACTCACAGTGTATAGTCTCTGCCCCCACTAACCTCCTTCCTGAGGTAGATCTTCCAGGGCACGTTGGTGTAGGTGTAGTGGTCTTCGCTGCTCTTTTTGTGCAGCTGGGTCTTGATGGTCTCCGTCTCAACCGGCAGCTCTCTGGACACTGTAGCATAACATAACCAAGTATTTGTCTGTCAACCAATTTAAGAGCCTTTTAGATGCTAAGGATGTGCCTCAATGCTGTTGTTTTAAATGATTCTCTGATTATTTTTTTTTTACTTTATGTTATTTGTTTTTTATACTTAATTTCTGAGTTGTTTAATGTGTTTTGTTTATTTATTTTGTCTGTTTTGTTTTGTTATGGTTTGTTTATTTATTGTTCTTCTGTATTATGTAGCCTCAATCAGGGCATTGCTGCAAAAGAGCCCTGTGCTCAGTCAATTCTCCCTGAATAAACAATGATGATGATGATGATGATGATGATGATGATGATGATAAATCTGCCAATCACAACCACGGCAGCACACCAACAGGCCACACGCCCGCAGTTCAGGCCTGTCAATTACACCGGGGGGGTCAGATTCTACTGGACGAACCTGGGTCTGGGGGTGGGTGCCTGTGGCTGACTGCAGGCACTGGTGGCTGAGACCTCTTCACAGTCTTTGGTATTCTGCTGTCTTCATATCTAGAGTCGTGTGCTGCTGTAGCAGATGAGGACGAAGGGCCATAGGTCTTCTTCCTCTGTTGGGAGAGATGGAATGGGGGGGGGGTTATTGGGTTAGTGAAAGTATCAAAGTATGACAGAAATCTATTTGATTAGGGAGGGGGGGGGGGCTCATCTATAAAGCTGTGCTCAACCTGTTGGGGTGGAGCACTCATCTGGTCTTTCAGGATCAGCATGGCTTCATCGTGAGGGTCTGGCTTCCTCACGAATGTTTTCACCTCCTTTCTGTCGAGGAAAAAAAAATGGAACACATATCCAACCAATAAATAACTAACGCAAGTTCTGAAGCCCTCCACATCTGACGCCCACATCGGGGACATTTTGGACTCACTCACCTGGGCATCTCCACGGGTTTCAGGACACTGCTGGGCTGGTACTGTTTGATGATGTCCTTGATGTTGTGACTGGGTTCCCAGTGCTCGGTGTTGGAGATCGTGGCCCGAACCACGTGATCTGGGGGTGAAGGCCGCATCGGGCCTAAAAAGGGAGCACAAACCATGACTGGACGGTCCATTTACATCCACAATATGCATTTACATTGATTTAGTTAAAGGAATATGCCTTTGGATTACATCCCTTGAGGCAGTGCATCAGTTACATTTAACATATGAAGGCCTGACACAATGCATGGTGTCTGTGATAATGGTCAAAATAAGGACTAGTCTCATAAATTGAGTCTGATAAAATATACTAAAATATCAGTTTACAGCTCCGATTGAATGAACACTTGCAACCCAAATTCTATGTATCAGTAACTAGGAAAGGTTCAAGATCTTTGGAAAGAGTAGAGGTTCATGACAGTACGCACTCATGACAAGCCGACAAAAGCGAAGGCATTTATTTAAGAGAATATCAAAGACCAAAACACACAACACAAATTATCCGATTAAGCGAACCTTAAAAACTGTATAGGAGAGGGTGTGAAATATGCAATAGTGTGTGTTGCATGTGTGGTTAGGCGATGAGGGCATATGTGTGTATGACATTGCACTGCCTTTGAGTGTATGTATGTGTGTGCTTAGGCTTACGCAAATGAGTTTCATGTTTTAGAAGTTCAAACTTATTCACCATGGCAGCATTCACTTAGTTAGCAAACATAGCACATTCATAGACAATGCCATTGACAGACAATGAAAACATAATTTTTTCATTTTGTAAAATATTCATCCCACTTAATATTCAGTAAAGAATGCTCTATTTGGCACAATTACAGCTCTGCGAACCTGCCGAAAATGTATTGCCTACTGATCCACGCACCTCAGATTTTAGACTAATAAGTCCAATTCGACTCCCTTCAACTCCACAGATCAATGCCTTTTGATCCTGCCTTTTGACCCAGTTAACGTTTTTCTTTTTGTCTGCCAGTTTCAGGTGCGGCTTTTCCTTTGAAACTCAACCTCTTGGACCAGCATCAGGGACTCGTCTTTTCACTGTTGAAGATGACACTAGTATTTTGCATGTGCTATTCAAGGAGGCAGCAGCCAACTCGGGACCTGAAGAGCATCTGTTCTTTAAACTGTAAAGTATTATGTATTTATATTCTTGAGCATTTGTGCATCTGGGCCTTCCACTTCTTTTGCGGTCCTGGTTCGATCCAGAGTTTATCAGGACATAACCACTAGGACATTAAAGTTGCTGAAAATGGAGCTTTGCAATTTTATATTTATAATTTTACATGATCTCTCACCGTAAAGTCCATTTGCAAAATAGTACTAGTACATGTCGAGATTAATTTGTGCAGTGAAGCCAACAACTTCATTCCAATGAAATAGCACAAGTACTAGGCTACAGGCAACAAATCTAATGGCATTTAACTAACATTGCAATATGACTGTTCGTTGTTAAGCTAGTCTGCTTCGGCATGCCCAGTTATAAATCCTGGAAAAAGGCGTTTGTTCTTTATTTGTTGTGCTGCGCAGTTGCTCAGCCAGCGTAGGGAGTGTTTGTCTCCGTTTTTCACGACTATATCACTGTTTTTGTTGGCCTCCGTCCGTTGTAGCAAATTGTGGAGGAGTCCAGGTCGCTCATTTATTATGTCAATAATGGCGGTTCGTGGTATTGGCGCCAACTAAATATTTTTCATTTTCGATTAGAGGCGCCTGCCTTAGCAAGTATAGAACACCCATAATTTTGACAGATTAAGTTATATAATGCTGATAGTGATACAATATCCCTCCCTAGAATAGATTAGTTTAGTCGGTTATGTGACCACATTTCTTGTGGCTGGATTTCTTTTCAATGTGTACAAAAGCCACACAAAGTGAAGTTCATGCCATTTGCATAGGTTTCTTTACATGGGGCCAATCAGACCTCAATTCAGACCTCAACATCATATTTTCAAACACAATGTTGTGAGTATTTGATTTCACTCCTTCAACAAAAGGAGCACGCAAGCTGTTGTTCTCCCAGTCACACAAATTGAGGATCATGACCAGGCAATTATTATAGGCCCACTATATCCGCCTCAGCTGGGGCCTGTTGTGGCAGACAAAAAACAATAAATCAAGCGCAAGACATCACATGGCAGACTCACTTGCGCTGCTTCGTTGTGCAGATCTCTCCTTGTTAGCGAGCGGCACTGGAGTTGGCTTGTATAGAATTCCGGCCTCTGGCTTAGTCTGCAAGGATAAAATCAGCAGCTATGCATTTAATAAGAACATTCCACTTTCTGAGAACTTGGTGAGGGCCATGGCAGAGGATAACCTACTTCAATCAGTCTACTTTATGAAATACAGGAGGGGGGGGGGGGGGGGGCACGTTAAGCGGAATGAGATTTGGTGATTGTTTCCATGCATGGCAAGACAAGAATGTTGCCTTTCATCCAGGTCTTCATCTGAAAACGCTCTCCTCTTTTATTTTCTGTGGGTCATTTAAGTACAAGTGGTTTACTGTCTTCTGTAGATAGCATAGAGTGTATAGACTACACAGTTTAATCAAATGTTTACTTTGCGGTTTGCTTAGGGTTGACAGATGCAGACAGACCAAAATGTGGGAAGTTTGTGTGGGACATGAAACTGACGCTGAGAGGTAACCCAAAACTAGATATAATGACTATCTGTCTGGACAGGAAACATCTGTATTCTGCCTTTTGGCTTGTAAACCCCTATACTTTATCCTCTACTCAATTCCCAAAAAAACACATCCATGTGTTCTTATTTCTGACAGTTGAAAACCAAATGACCAATGAAGATGCGGGACATTTTCTCAATATGTGGGATGCGGGACAAAGAGTGAAAATACTGTGCAGTACAACGCAGAGTGGGACACCTGGTCACCCTAGTGTGTGTGTGTAATTGACACAACAAACACACACCTGCACTCTAAGTATACTATACTCATGAAATGGCACATACAAAAGCAACCCCAGCATTTCCACCTGGGCACAGGTGAACTGAATGACTCACTGGGCTGGTTGAGCTGGTGTGTGCTGAGTGGCCCAGGTATGCAGGTGTGTGTTGCGGGGCTGCAGTGGGGGCCGAGGTGGGGGGACCCATCGAGCCGTACATCTGCTGGTGCATGGCCATGGCCTGCATAGTCATCTGCTGGGCCTGCCGTACACACAGTTAACCAGGGTTGCAGTGGTTATATTTCCAACTATTATAGTAGTCGGTATATTGATGTGTGTATGCCTTTTGGATACAATCCATTCATTTATTTAGGCTACTATTTTAGTACTATTTTGTAAAGACATCTTCACTTTAATAACATAAATTGTATAATCTGGGGGTGATACTCACCAAGATGATTGCTTGTTGGTTGATAATAGCTTGCTGCTGCTGTGACACAACTGAATGGTCTACCCCTTTGAGGAAAAAGATACAAATGCAATGCTGTGGACAACTCAAGGAAAAAAGATGACTGATGTCCATTCAAGACCAACACCCTCAGCACCATAGCAGACCATCCCCAAGCAAAGATGAAATTGTCTGGCAGCTCGTCCATACCTGGCACATTAGGTATCGCTGGCACATTATGCATAGCTGGCATAGCGGGTAAAGCTGGCATAGAGGGCATAGCTGGCATAGCGGGGGCAGCTGGCACAGAAGGCATAGCAGGGGTGGGCATAGAGTGCACTGCTGGCATGGGTATGGGTGGCATCATTCCTCCCATGATGGGCAGAACGGGTACCGCTGAGAAAAGCAAGCGCAGCACAATAAGGCGGTGTACTGTTTCACATGTCCACTCAATGCCACACAGGGAAGCTAGGCAAAGCTGGGCTCACTGGCTTTTGTTCTTGGGCTGAGATGTAGAATTGGTTAGTGCACATAGGTTGTGGCTGACAATTTACTTACGAGTATTTTAAATTAAGACAAGGCGTCAGAAAGGACAAACTGCAGGAAAGCTGTATGAATTTCTACGTGCATGTCAAGCAGCCATGTCAGAGGAAATGCTATCTATCTGAAAACACTGTATTATGTAGGAGGGGTTACTTCCTTTGAGAAAGTGCAGATATATATGAACTATGACATGAAATTAATAGATTTTCATATTGCAAAATTAAGTGAAAATCAACTCTAAATTTGGTAGCAAGTATAGGTTAATCAACCCAAAAGATCATCAAGAAGTTGCAGAATTAAACTCGCAAACCCAGACAGAGGTCACCATTCTGTCTGAAAATAACCCATACTTGAATTGATTGTGTTTTGAACACTCCCATTGATACTAAGGGCTTTCTGCATAATTCATGCGCTTGTAAGTGGAGAACCACTGGAGAACCGGAGCGGGAGAGGCAGAGGGCAAATGCAGCAGCAGTAAACACACATATACACACACACACACACACACACACACACACACACACACACACACACACACTCACACACACACACTCACACACAGACAGACACAGACACAGACACAGACACAGACACAGACACACAGACAAAGACACAGACACAGACACACACACACACACACACACACACACACACACACACACACACACACACACACACACAAACACAGACACAGACACAGACACACACACACAAACTCACCTCCGGGTTGTAGTCGTGGAGGATAGGACCTGCCCGTCGGGGGTTTCTCCCCTTCGCCCTCCTCCACCCCAAGTCCACCTGCTCCCATCATTCTGCTGGACATACTGGCGGTCTTCTCCAGGTCCTTAAGCACAGGTGAAGCAGTGGAGAGTGAGCCTGCACCGCCCAGCATTGCCCCCCTCAGGGCTCTGCCCTGGAGCAACTCTATCTGTCCCCCAGGGAGTACCTTATACCCTCTAAAGAGGCGCAGATCTAGTTTAAGCCAGCCACAGCTGAATGACCACAAACAGCTCGGTGTTCACTTTCTAAATGGACAGATTTGTTCCATCAACTGAAGATTGCCCCAGCTTTCCTGATTTAAATGATTAAAACACTGGAATTTAGCATGCGTAGATGGCTACTCCTTAGCAACCACTGGGGTAAAGGTTTAAGAGAAGCTTGATGCAGCAGGAAATACGGTAATCTAGTAACCTAATCACCCCCCATTGACTGGGATATGTGACTGTTCCAGAACACTTGATACATTCCGACACTCAAACAAACAGGAGTGTTTTATTCTGGCCGTAAAGTAGCTCTGAAACTGATCGCTTACTTTACCGACTTCTTAGGAATCAATAACTAAATCATAATCATTTGTAGCTGTTCATTATCATTTTCAGCTGTTCATTATCAGGTTCTCAAAAGCCATAGTCATTACTCAGTGGAGGGTGACTAGTGTTCTAGGGGTCACTCGCTCCCTGAGGCAGGGTTCACTGCACTAACATGGCGTAACTGTGGATATTATGGACGATGTGACCCAGGCCTACACAAAGACAACGTCTGTATGGAATTGTGGTGGTTATAAACTATCAATGGTGGTATATAAAGCTATCAAACACAGAACTGGGTGGTGTGCTCAGTTTAACAGACCTCTCAGGCAGGTCGAGAGTAAACCGATAGGGGAGAGGAGAGCGAGAGACGAGCCTGCTTACCCCACTTCCATCAGAAAGCACCGGATCAAACAGGCTGTCCAGGTAGCGGTCCATTCCTCTCTGGGTGGGAGGCTCACTGAACGTGTCCGACTCTACTATAAAAACAGGAAAGGCATTCAGCCAGTCTATGAAAATCCACATTTAGTGTGTGTGTGTGTGTGTGTGTGTGTGTGTGTGTGTGTGTGTGCACTTATATGTGTGTGTGTGTGCACTTATATGTGTGTGTGTGTGTGTGTGTGTGTGTGTGTGTGTGTGTGTGTGTGTGTGTGTGTGTGTGTGTGTGTGTGTGTGTGTGTGCTTAAATGTGTGTTTGTAGACTGGCATTGAGACTGGCTAACACATAATGGCGGCTGATTTTATGAAACAACTGGCCATGTGTGTGTGTGTGTGTGTGTGTGTGTGTGCTTAAATGTGTGTTTGTAGACTGGCATTGAGACTGGCTAACACATAATGGCGGCTGATTTTATGAAACAACTGGCCATGATTCAAACCACTTCCCTGCTGGATGAAGGCCATTTGATTTCTACAGTGACTAGCTCTCTAGGAACACTGACCGTGACTGTAGTATCCGTCTGAGTCTGGGATGCTGGGCATTGCATAGTGAGTCATGGCAAGAGGACTCTCCTCGTCTGAGTCAAACCCACTTCCAAACAGGGCACTGTAAGGATGAACAGACACGGCTATAGAGCGGGCCATTGTATTGCCAAGATTTCACAGCACAGTATACGCAAATCATTGCATTTCATATACTTGATTTATATGTACATTTCATCAATTTCTGTTAACTCTGTTCAAAACAAATATTTCATGCGTACATCTATGTGAGGATTAATCCGTTAAGACTGCTGTTTTTAAAATGTGCAAATGAGGAAAGCGAGAAGCACATAAACAGCAAAGGTTCCTCATTAAAGACAGAGAAGGGTGGAGGAGGGTCAGACACACAGTGGACTAAGCCCAGAAATGGACGAGCATGTGCTTGTGCTTGTGCTTGTGCTTGTGCATGTGCTTGTGCTTGTGCTTGTGCATGTGCTTGTGCTTGTGCTTGTGCTTGTGCTTGTGCTTGTGCTTGTGCTTGTGCTTGTGCTTGTGCATGTGCTTGTGCTTGTGCTTGTGCTTGTGCTTGTGCATGTGCATGTGAATGTGCATGTGCTTGTGCTTGTGCTTGTGCATGTGCTTGTGCTTGTGCATGTGCTTGTGCTTGTGCATGTGCTGCAGACACTGACAGGCTGGCGTTGGGCCGGGTCCGGGCGGGGCTGTCTGCAGAGATGATGAAATAGGACTTTTGCTTGGGGAAGTCCCTGATCAGCTCCAGGTCGGCAATCAGGTCCATCACGTAATCGTGACCGGCTAGCTCAGCCCACTGACCATGCTCCTTCGTGAAGACAGAACTGCCCTTCCAACCCTCCAGAATACCCCTATGAGAGGAGGGGGGTAATAACGAGACAGCATTTAGTCTTATTGAGCTTTGAGTTTTGAGGGTACAGATCCAGACATATTGACACTGAGTTAGTGTCACACACAGTTCATTCATTCACAAGGTAGAGTATATATAACACAAAAATAACCTGACCAATAAAGTTAAACGTATATGGGGCTCTACGCGAGTGTCAATGACAGAGAAGTATGCAAGTTATATTAGAGCCTTAAATTCTTCGATAAAATGGCACCATATTCTGATGTTGGAGAGCTAAAGCAGACGAGGGTGGGTGCTTCAGTTAACGTTAAGCTTGGACTCTAGCGAGCTCATTTCCTCTGTGCAGTAACTCTGTTACAGTGGTATTGAGGAGACCAGTCTAATTTCCTCTGTGCAGTAACTCTGTTACAGTGGTATTGAGGAGACCAGTCTAATTTCCTCTGTGCAGTAACTCTGTTACAGTGGTATTGAGGAGACCAGTCTAATTTCCTCTGTGCAGTAACTCTGTTACAGTGGTATCGAGGAGACCAGTCCAATTTCCTCTGTGCAGTAACTCTGTTACAGTGGTATCGAGGAGACCAGTCTAATTTCCTCTGTGCAGTAACTCTGTTACAGTGGTATCAAGGAGACCAGTCTAATTTCCTCTGTGCAGTAACTCTGATACAGTGGTATCGAGGAAACCAGTCTAATTTCCTCTGTGCAGTAACTCTGTTACAGTGGTATTGAGGAGGCCAGTCCTTTAGAGCTGTGCCACACTGAACCTCCATCCCAAACCCTAAAAAAATATTCAAATGAAAATCAACCCATGTTTGTTATGGGGAAATGTCTGAATACAAAAAAGGTCAAGCCTTCACCACACCACAAACGTTTCACTGGAATGATACAGATTGGTTTCATGTGGTCTGTGGGAAGATTCTGCATGACATGCAACTGACCATATCGTAACAATGAATACTATGGATTTCCCAGGAACAGATATGAGGAAGGCAAGGCTTGTGTGGTGTGGAACAGATATGATGAAGGCAAGGCTTGTGTGGAGTGGTTAGGATGAACTTTCACTTCCTATTTCTTATTTCCATTTATTCTCAAGCGCAATCCACATGTAAGTTAGTTTCACAAGTTCCTACTCCCACACAGGTAGTCCACAAAGACAGCAAGCCATTTGTTTGTGTGGTCAGTCTAATGTAGACGATTCAGTAAGACTTCAGTATCTAAATTATATAAATTATGTAACTATCATTTTACGAACATCCTCGGTTCACATTACAGAGGAAAAGTGAGCCTCATATTTGTTTCTTTACAGCAGCAGTTGTAGAATTGTTTAAAAATATTCAGTTCTTACAATAAAGTGCCAGATGTAATGCTGATGGAGTAAACTGACTAAAGTATCAGTGGTTTATAAACTGTAGGCCACTTTAGATAACTGCAGGCCACTAAAGATTTTGATGAAATCTCAGCCCTAGATGTAGGACTCGTACATCAAGCGCTTGGGATTGTGAGGGTGGTTTCAAGACACTGAACTCTAAGCTCTAAGGACTTAAAGTGAAGGACTTTGGGAAAAAAACCTTGGTGTCTTCATTGACTGCGATTTCAATTTTAACAACTAAGTGAAAGCAATAACTAAATCAGCTTTTTACCATCTCAAAAACGTAGCCAAACTTAGAGGCCTTATGTAATAACATGATTTAGAAAAAACTCATTCATGCCTTTATTTCCAGGAGGGTTGACTACTGCATAGGTCTTTTCACAGGCCTTCCTCAAAAGACCATCAAACAGCTTCAGCTTGTAGAAAATGCAGCTGCTAGAGCTCTTACGAAAATCAAAAGAATTGACCACATTACTCCAATACTTAAGTCCTTCCACCACGGGCTTCCAGTAAGAATTTACTTTGTTGCTTGTTTATAAGTCACTAAATGGGACAGGAACCAATTACCTCTCAGACATGTTTCAGCAGAACACACCTGCTAGACCACAGATCACTGGAAAGAGATCTGTTGGTAATACCTACTTTTTGTTAACTGAACAAATGCACTCTCATTTTCATTTATTAACTGTCTCATTTTTATTTATTTACTTTTTTGAATCTTTTATTTTTCTATGTTCTTTAATCTGCTCATTTGTAAAGCACTTTGAATTACCAATGTGTATGAATTGTCCTATATGAATAAACTTTCCTTGCCTAAGTTTCTGACCCTCAGTACACACTCCAACACTAAGCAACAAAGTAATATTTTTCATACTCATATTTTTCATAGTTTCCAAAAAAAATTCACAAAAAAGCTTCACATAATCTGTCATTAGCATGTGCCGAGAAGAACCCCTTGATAACATAAACTTATGCCAGACAGAACCTTCCAAGAGACAGTACGTACCTGTGCTGAAGAATGTCCCCTGCCAGGTCCTCTCCACTTGTCCAAGAATGGACAGGACACAGGAAGGATGTCCCTGAGAGGCGAGATTTTGACAAGCGTGGTGAGGGAGAGGGTGTGAGGTGGAAAGAAAACTCTAAGTGCACCAAGTGGTTTACCCACTCAGATCATGTGTCTGGCAGCTCTGCCTCAGCAACACTCATCTCTCAAGGGCCCTCTGGTTTGAGACGCTGCCAAAGAGCTCTGAGGGAAACTAGAGCAGTGGCTCATCAGGTGTGTGTGTGTGTGTGTGTGTGTGTGTGTGTGTGTGTGTGTGTGTGTGTGTGTGTGTGTGTGTGTGTGTGTGTGTGCGTGTGAAAGAAATCGATTCTGTTTGTGTTATATAAGCATCACTGGCTCCCTCCCTTCACATCAAAGTAATAGTCCTGCAGTGCGTGAGACAAACTGAACCGCTATATTCAACGGTTTACTGAACAAAGCTTTACTTTTGGGACCTTCATTTTTTCAGTTATGGGACACTGCATTCCCCAATACTGCAAGATCAATGACTGTTCCCATGGAAGACATTGCATGGCCAGTAAAACAGAGGAGAGAATACATTTACAATATTCATCCATGAAATTATTTTGAGGCATTCTTGGACACACAATGACAATAAAGCTCACCATCAAAGCAGTGCACCTGCAACACCATGTTGGCTTTTTTTCTATTGGCCGTCCACTCCAACAAGGACAGAGGATAGGTCCGTGCAGTCTCTGGACCGTAAATAGACTTCTGCATGGCTTGTATGAGCCTATGCTGGCAAATAGCGTTATAGCCCTCCATTGCATAGTCTGAGACAAACCTGAGAAAGAGAAATAAGAAAGCAAGGAATAGCCTAGTTATACTCACTGCAGGTGCATAAATGTGCGCATTCAGAAATGTCCTGAATAAATCACATTCCCTGGTTAGAATGATTCGAAATGCTGCGATACATTTCTGATTCATAAAGACGAGCGAGTATTAAAGGGACAGCTGCGCAGGCAGTTCCAGAAAACGGATTGCAGCGTTTGTAGTTGACTGAGCTTGGGTGTAAAAAGAATTAGGAAACAGCCTAGTGAAAGAAGTTGTTTTTTTATTTAGGAAGACACCCCTGTTCTTTAAAACATGAAGGCTAGGCCTCATTAGCTCAAGCAAGAATGAATCTGAAGCAGTTCTGTGAATGGAGTAATTCAGAGCCTCGACTCACTTGAGGAGATACTTCTCCACTTTCACAGAGGGGGCAAACGCACTCAGGCAGGCGAGCAGCAACAGCCAGCCTCTCTCCGCATTGTCAGGATTAGTGTTCCTCCACACCTGGTTGGCAATTTGACACAAGATTTCATCCCGCAGGCTGGGATGCGTCAGCCCTTTCTGAATGATGTAGTTCCCGAAGAGGTTCTCCTGGGCGCCATTCAGATGCGGGTCACCCATGAACCGTAAAACCTTTTCAGGAGGAAAAGTGTGAGAGAGAGAGAGAGTTGAAAGGGGTAACAGGAAACGCCTTTCATTTCATTTCATTCAACTGTCAAGCATTACAGGAAGTTGATAGCAACAGACACTAGTTTCAGTTTTTCTCAGTCACTTTGGTGCATTTCTCACATCAGAATTAAAATGCTCAAAAACTGTTTGTTCAACCTCCACATCATCTAGTCATTTGTGCACATCATAACTGCAATTTCTCATTCTTTTGAACATTTTGCAAACCCTTTTGTACTTTAAATTACAATACATTACATATACTGTACATCAGCATTTATGTCAGTGTTTCCTTACCATGATGAAAATATTAAGAGCCTCGTGCTTTAGGTCCTCATCCACATGCGTCAGTGGCATGTCCAAAAGTGTTGTCAACATTCCAAACTTGGGTGCCTACAAAGTTTCATTAGTTTGACTGATTACATGCATCAGGGTGGGAGATGAACTTCACATGAACCATAATTTTCAACTATGGTGTTAGATTGTGCTTCAGGGTTTAAATCTGAATGATAAACCTGTGCTATCAAATGCAAGCCACGTTCTAGTTATGAACCTTGCAGTAGTTTTCCAGACAGAGGTGAGCTAAGGACAAAAAGACAGTAGTTTTTTTTTTTAAACTCTACTCTGACTCATCACTGTCCACTGTAACCAAACTCATCTTGAAATAAAGCTGAATGTATTTAGTCATGGAGCGATTATTGATGTTGAGACATCACTGTCCACTGTAGCCAAACTCACCTTGAAATAAAGCTGTATGCATTTAGTCATGGAGTAATTATTGATGTCGAGGGGCAGAGTGAGCTGGGACTCCACTTGAACTGTTGGGGCCTGGACCAGAGCAAGGCAGTCCGAGTGCAGCTCCCTTCCTCCTGAACAACAAGGTTACGAACAAGGTTATGAACATGTTATGAGCACATTATGAACATCTTATGAGGTCTTTCTGGCAATATCTGACACTTGCATCAAACAGGCATGATGAGGTTATATAAGATGCAGATTTAGGAAGAGATCAAAAGCCTGTCATTCTTAAGTTCTGAAAAAACAAAACAACTGAGTTTACGATATTGATATTTTCATACAAGGATTCTATTAATAAGCAATTAATACATTATATTCATTTCATATTGGGATTCTATTCATAAGGACCTGCAGCTGAATTGAGGAGCCCTCCCAGTTCTGCTGGAATGGGTAGATGTGTGACATTGACAACCTCTCGCCTCGATAGTTCCTACACACATTGAACAGAGGTATCAGTGTGGACAGTAAGCAGGAACATGAAAGGACTTGTCTGAAAAGTAAGACAGAAACTAAGACAGTTATTTCATTTTTACCTTCTCCCTTCTGATCCTTTCCTCCTCCTCCTTCCGTTTTGCCGCCAGTTTGAGCTAAATGTAGACAGTCAGAACAAAGATATTCATAAAGTGTTTATAACAAACTGTAGTTTTATTATGAACTCTACATAGAACTATGCTTTCTTAATATAATAAGTATAAGTAAAATGACTGTACCTTGATGAACCTCTTACGATTGACATACATGTGGATAATTGACCGAAACTTGATCAGGCTAATCCTCATCTTCACATATTGTTTTCTACATAAAATACAAAAAAAAGCAAAGATAAATAGTAGGAATATCATTCTGCATTATTGATCACTGCACAGGATGTGCTATAGCCTCCTGGGAACCAAGTAAAACATTGTCATCTAATTTCTCTTTTTGTGATTTCCTTACTAGTTAGGGTTAAAAAAATGTCAACTACAGAGGACACAAGTCTATGGGTTGGTTCTCAGGAGGTTACAATACAGCCACCCATAGCCAACCAGGAATGACAACAAAAACACTTTTATGGCGTTGGTCAGAATCAAACTGAAAACTCATATATACTTTGTAATGGCCCTGCACGATCATGCTATGAAGCCTAAACGAGACTGGAAGGCAGGTAGATGTACCACTCCTCAACTTACCTTGCAAGGAATCCCCTGCAGTGGGCCTGCAGCTTGATGATCTTCATGCGGAAAGCCTTGAAGCGCTTGCGCACAAAGTACATGCGTGTGTAGCGCTGCAGCGTGAGAGCAGCAACATGCCGTACCCGATCCCGCTTACTCTCCAAGAGCTGGTACACCTCCTCCTTCAGGAAAAGCTTCCAGTTACATGTGGGATTAAACAAAACACAGGGTACAAACATAAGCATTTGCATTCAAACTCGCAGAAGATGTAAACAGACCTGTGAAGCCTTGTAGAGAACCCCTGTATTGAAACGTGGAACCTTTTCCGCAAGATTTCTGAACCAATTCAGGTTTTTGAACCAGTTCATAGAATTCTGTGGAAAGGCCAGTTATGATGAACAACAAATATATATATATATATATATATAAAAAAGAATATTCTGAGAAACAGATGTGAGTTCAAGAGAGATGTCTGACAGGCTTGGCACAATCTGACAGTCTGACAGTCTGCTGTTGTGCCAAATTCTACAGAACAACAACACTGACAGCCATATTTATGCAGATGAAGCACAGATATATCTGTGGCTCTCACCAGATGCTTGCAGCCCAATAGACTCACTGTAGTGTTTAGAGCAAATAGATTACTGGATGAGCCTACATTTTCTACAATTAATTAAAAATCAGAGATTATTGTGTTTGTCAAGAAAGAGAAGAGAATTGGGTTAGATTTTTGGGCTCTAAAAACCGAAGTCTGAAAATGTGGCATCTAATAGACTCAGATATCACCTCATCAACAAAACAGCCTTCTATGGTCTTAAAAATATAGCCAGAATCAGAGGTTTTGGTGTCCCAAAATGACCAAAAGAAGTGCATCTATGCTTTTATCTCCAGTAGGATGGATTACTGTAATGGTCTCTTATCTGGACTTCCTAAAAAAAGACCATTAAACAGCTGCAGCTCATTCAGAATCCTGCTGCTGGAGTTTTATCCAGGACCAAGAGAACAGAGCACATTACTCCAGTTCTAAAATCTTACAGAGTAGATTTGAAAGTGCTGCTATTAGTCTATAAAATCACTGAATGGTTTAGGCCCAGAATACATATCTGATATAAAGAAATAAAAACTGAGTAGGGCTCTTAGATCCATGGACTCAGGTCAGCTAGTAGAGCCCAGAGTCCAAACTAAACATGGTGAAGCAGCAATTAGCTGCTAGAAAATCTTAGACGTGCCTAAAATGTAGCAATTCTCTAGGCTCTATTTTCAGGATGAGCTCTATTTGTGCCTTTCTTTGAAAATGGCTCTATCAGGCTCCATTGCAGATTCTATTAAGGATTCTATTCTGGCTTTTGCTCAGATACAGATAGCCATGCAGCCTGGCTACTTCCACTATGTTTTTACAATTTTTTATGTACTTTGTATTTTTCCCGTAACTAAGATTTTATTGTTTTTCACTCCTTAGTATTATGCCTTTTGCTTTTACTTACGTAAAGCACATTGAATTGCCATTGAATTGTGTATGAAATATGCTATGTAAATAAACTTGCCTTGCCTATATTCTGCACAGAGGTCAAAGGGTCATCTCTCACCTTAGTGACTCCTACTTGGAAGGCCCCTGGTCTGACGGGACACAGCTTCATGAGCATGATGACACAGTTGTCACCAATTGCAGGGGGAGGCTGCTTCATCCCCAGAAGAGATTTGTACCTGTAAGTGCAGTGTCCTCACTTTAGATGTGTTTACTGGAAATGAGTATTCCGACAATTGTGGTGCCAACAGTAAAACAAATTAAAAGGTGTTCAAGGATTAAGGTTCGCCTGGTTTCATAACCATATTTGTGCGTCAGTCTGAGCTGGATAAGCCCTCTTATCCCGCACCTGAAAAGGAAGACATCAAAAGGCACTCTAATCGGGTAGCCCTCCTTCCTGATGCGGATGGTCTCCAGGATCCCAGAGTAACGCAGCTGTGCGCTCACCAGCTCCCCGTCAAACACACCAGGCTCCTGTAGAGGAGTGCACACACATTTACACATCACTGCACTGGAAAGACCAAAAGGTCCTCACCGTTAGATTCATATACATTTATTTACAATTAAGCAGCCCATAGCCTACAGTGCAGGGCTTCATTTGATCAGTTTATGTAACCCATGACCATAATGCTGTTACCATTTTGCTGAGCTATACAAACATATCATGCTAACATGAATATGCATTTTACACAGCCTTGATTTTTTTGTAACGCTTTTGTACATTACAGCATATCATACCTTTGTATTGTTTGGCTTGATACAGCGAACAAAAAAGGGGTTACATCTGAAAAATAAAAAAAACAAACAAAATAGATCACACACTTCTCATTGAATTGGTTTTTACCACTTTAACTTACAGAGAAACTAGAAAAAGAAAGCCTTGACATTTGCATGCATGACAGCCACAGCAGGAGGCTTCGGGGTAATCTCAACACCTCTCTATCTTCTCTATGAGCTCCAGAAGGGAAAACTGAAACTTGGCCGCGACCGTGGAGGGCTGGTAGCGCCGAGTCACGGTGCTGTTCTTCCTCACGTGTGTCCTCTGTTGACTGAGGGCCTCGGCGTAGCTCGTGAAGAGATTAGCCACCATCTGTACACACCAGAGGACGACAGGGGCACATTTCACCTCAGTAGCTCTTGTCCACACACCACCAGAAATAATGGGAATGACAACAGAGAGACAGGGAGATATGTTTTCGAACAGGGCTCACCTTGTTTCTACTCTGAATGAAAAGGTCGAGCACCTCCTGACGCACCTGGTCAAAGTTTTTGTCTAAAAACTTGTGGACCTGCAAAAAAGGGTGTCATCATGTGGCTGGCAATGCATGGACTAAAGAAATGTGCGAATAGCCTGGTTGTGTTTTAAGCTGTCTATTTTTAGCCTGTGTGACTGAAGAGATTGTACCTGGTAAGTAACTTTTCCAGCGTAGTGTTTTATGGTGAACTCGGGAAGGGGCATTTTTGGCTTCACATACAAGGGGCTGTTGCCATGGTGATAGTGACATTTTTGAAGGAAGGTGTGGTCTGTTGCCTGTTGACAAAATAAGTAGAGAGTTTAAAAGATGAATGTGGATGAAACTGCACCAAAAAAATAACACAACAAACCCACAGAGAAACGAGCCCATAAAGCTGCTCTGATTACAAAAAGGGGTGAGAAGAAAAAGAAAAAGAAGAAGAAAGTTGTTGTTTCTTACCTGAGGAAAACCACTCTGGTCATCAAGGATTCTGAGTATCCCATGGGGCTTTGCAGCTATGATGTCAATGCAGTCCTGGTTGTTGCTGAAAGGCACCTCTTGCCAGTCAATTTGCTCTCGGCTGTAGTCCTCCTGCGGAGAATAATACGAGAAAAATAAGGGTTTTATGACGAAAATGTTGGCTATATGCATAAGCAACCCAGTTCTAAGAAGATTATCATGAGGAGAGTGCGCTTACTTGTTCTTCCCTGAACACTATCCTGTTGAAAAAGAATTGAAGGTACTCGTTTGCATAATTTATGCAAAGCTGCTCAAAGCTGTTGAAGGTAAGGTCCTGTAAAGCACAGATGAAGCAGGAGAGTAAATAACTTCTTTTCATGGTAGTGTGGGTTCCTTCAGAAAGGGGAGCCAATATACAACAAAGAAACTGGCAACAACATTTCTCTGTGTATGGCGCAGATTACCTCAAATCCATAGATGTCGAGTATGGAGATAGAAAAGGCATCATTTCGCGGGTAAACCAACTTGTTGATACGATCTGTCAGCCAGTTGAACAGAAGGGAGTACATGATCTTGGCAATCGCATCTCTGGTGTTTTCAAAGTTGGAAATGTGCCATTAGCTGGGAGAAATCTCAATATTACGGTTTCCTCACAAACACGAAAATCTGATGGGGTAATCCGAATGGGAATGTTTACCTGGCATCAACTGCACTTTCAACTGTCAAAGGGGTATATATTTTCTCCCTCATTGTTTCCTGTAAAGGATAAAGAACCAGCAACTTAGCTTATGACCCTGAAGCAGTATATCTTAACAGAAAATACAGCAGCTTTAGATTTTATTCCATCTTTAGGTTGTCAAGAATGCACTGGGAAGAAGGTTACGGACAGATCACGACTGAAAATGAGTATCTGCTATGCTCAACACACAGCAACCTGAACACATGTACAGCAAGTGCGGACGGGGCTCAGTTTCCCGTATGTAAACACACACTGAGCAGGGACACATGGGCAGAGCAGCTGTGACGTGGGCACTGAGCCAAAATGGCCAGTAAGAGCCATCTATTTGATACTTGAGGAAGGACGGGCATCTTTGATACGAGATGTTTTGGTCATCTCGAAAGTGTTACCTGTGTTCCTGAAACCCTACCCTGTCCCCCCAAAATAAATACACTTGAGACGATTTTGAATTTGCACTCTGTGGTTGAAATGAGGGGAATTTAACCAGATTTTTAATTATTTGATTATTTCAAATGATTAGACTATCATCATTTCAACGAACTGCACAGCTGCTGCAGGAAGCGGTGGCTCCTGTGGAAACGGAACCTGATGGTTAGATAGTTGAGCAGCACGCAAACAGTTAAATATAATGAAAGCAATTAGTGGGGCAGATCGTGTTCACAGAGCTTTTTGTAAAGTCAGCGACTTGAAATGGATCCGCAGGTACTGTTATGGTACAAGAGCAGGAATATGACGTTGAATGCAGAGTGAGATTACCAAGATATGAGAACACAACTATGATAATGGAGCCAACAGAAAAATACTGCGTAAAAGCGTAAAAGGAGGCATTAAATGCTTTAACACCACCTAACAACTATAACTAACTATACAGACTCATACTCATATTCCCTACAACAATAAAATAAAGGTAATATAAAATGGTGGGGTGTCAAGAATGATAAATGGATATTTACCCTCTGTGGCCTGAGGGAGGGCTTGGATTAATACCTGCTCTGCATGGGCTGTTTGCAAAAAAAATACTATTGTGAACCAGAAGCCAAGCAAAAAGACTGGATTAGAAGCTGTTGAGATGTGCCATCAACAGAGAAGTGGAAGTGATACAGCCCTCACTGAAAGCCTCCCCACTGCCTCGCTCTCTGCCAGGCACTGTAAACACGACCCGCTACATCAGCAGCCTCGCTTCAAGACAATGCTAATCCCTTTGGCATTTGACATCAACATTTCTCACTCACGGGAGCTTTTCTAAGTATGTTTAGTCTGTGAGTGTGAGACTGGCCCTATCCCTCGGTACTTTGGGTGCGTAAGTCTCGCTGCAGAGGCTGGCCTCGGTGTGCAAATGTTTTTTTCTACGATCTCACCGCAGGGCCTGCTTTCTGGGCTTCATCAGATAAGAGAACCCCAATGGCATGAGAGAGTGAAAAGAGACAGCCCGAGGTCCATCCAATCCAACTGAGAGAGGGGAAATGACTGGCTATGGGTCTTCTCCTGTTACATAGGAAGGACCTGTTTCAGTAATTAGTTGAATTAAGTAAATTGCCATGGCCCGGCCCTTAAGCAGTATCACAGTCAGGGGTACATGAGTTGTGGCTGAAACACCTTTGCACATTTCAACATGACCATGGCACAGTAAACACTGATGTGCTCTGGCTCCAGGATACACCTATTAGGGCAAACACTGAAACTGCAACAGGATGCCAGCAGAAGGATCGCATGAATGGCGTGTCAAGGCAGGACTCGGAAAGACTGAGGGGATCGATGAAAGAATTGAAATGGGAAGTCTACGTGCAGATGATACGGAAATACTGCATTTTCGCTTGTTTACGTTACAGGACCTAGAAGAGAGGCACAGGAACGTCCATTTCTACAATTTTTTTTGTCCGTTTTAAACAAGATGACCATATACCCTTTTTTCATCAACTATGGATTTTATTGACGACCCACTTTAACACAATTCAACAAGGACTGACACAGAGGGACCGGCAGATACTGCAACTGGGCGAACCACAGCATGTGTTCAAAGAAGGAAACAATAAATACAGTAGGTTGGTGAGACAGCTTAAGTGTGTGTTACTTTTCAAATACAAAAAGCATTTCAAAGTGTCCGCCTTTTGCATGGAACATTTCTGTGTTGGGTTTTCACCTCAGAAATAATACTGGCTTGTACCTGTACATACTGTAGTCAGCTATGTGAAGGTAGCGTGTCCAGGCTATCATGAATTATTAATGCCAGTCTCATAAGATATGCTGTCATCATGTTTGTGAGTGTTAAAATGAGTAACTTTAAGATCTGCTACAATGTATCTCATGAAGCGGAATTGACATTTATTATTATGAAAGACCAATGCATCTGTAGCATACCTCAACATGAATTAAATCTGTATCCTGTAAAGTGAACAACACTTCTGTCTGACATTTCAAGACTTGATTGTTGCAGAGGGCACAACTTCTTTTACTACGCGCTTAGTCAAAGTTCTTCAAAAGTGCAAGAAAAGTTCTGTGAAACTCTTGTTCACTGAGGAGGTATTGCCTGTCTTATGGACTACTCTCCTGCCCCCACGTGGTCACTTCCTGCTTTAGCCTCTCTGGTGGATTCCCTGCAGTGTCACACTGACGAGGAATGAAGTAGGGGAAGACTAGCGTTCATCTCCGCGTGACGTGAGCACGCACACACAGACACACACACCCACACACACACACACACACAAACACACACACACACACTGAGCATCTCTCCACAGCTCAGACACAGGGTATCCCCTGATCATGTTTCACACGTTTCCATAGTGCTGCACCCTGCTGAACTACGCCAATTAACTCCATGCTGTTATTCCATCTGGAGGATTTAGAGCTCGTATATACATTGTTCGCAGCTGTCTTTGGTGTCACATGCTTGGCTGCCGAGCAGACTAACTGAAACGAATCGCCTGAGAACTTTTCGGTTTGTATTTCCAAGCGCCGACGCACAGAATGACGTTATGATATAGGCAACAGCACACAACGGTGCTGATACTTGGCTTTACACCATCACATAAGGTCCACCCGGATAAAGTTTATCTCTCCACCTCACTTGTAAACATGTACAAATGAAATGTAGAGAACATTATGTTAATATTATAATTTCCATTTCCATTATGCAAATGTCATTGCATCTTAAATTGAAGTGGCGCACTAAATCGCTAAATAAGACCAACAGGGAGAACAATGGATGAACCAGCAAGACTACAAGTAAAGAATTAAATAATTGTCACACGACAGCTCCCTGTTTTTTTGCTTCAAGACACAGACATTCCCTCACCACTATAAATACTGTACGTTCTGCCCTGTGCCTGAACAGAAATGAGAGAGTCCCATTTGGAAACGGGAGACTGGGGGACGATGAGGCTGGATAGTCTGTCTGTAGAACATGATCTGTGAGACTGCGAGAGGGCGCCATAGAAAATTGAAGCAAAAACCGTGATTCAGGTTTCCTATGGCGCAAACTCCTTGACTTGAAGGAGAGAGAGAGAGACAGAGAGAAAGAGAGAGAGAGAGAGAGAGAGAGAGAGAGATAGAGCAATGTGAGACAGCTGTGAGACTGTTGAGGTGTGCCTGTGACTTTAAAAGGGTTAAGAACCCTTGCCCTACCGTGACTTTGAAGGTGATGGATTTCTGCAGCCCCTCGGGGGAGATCTGAAGGAGTTCAGCCACCACACGGATCTCCTGAGCACTCACCACCGATGCAACTTCCTGTGAGTCGTTCTGCGTGTTAAACCAAAAACGTGTGACAATTCGTGTGACAAATCCCTTTAAAAATGTAGACATGATGATGACCTCAGGTCATTGAGTTTGTTGCGAATGCACACAGATCTATTTGACCACCATTAAATGTTGAAAACTAAGCAGTCCGAGAGCTATTATTTTGGTGTTTGTTATTGGACAATGATAAATAGATCAAAATGAACTGAAATGAAATTGATACCTCGTATCTCTCAAAGAAGACATTGCCCAGGTGCAGGATGGAAGACAGGACCCTAAAGATGCTGCTCTGGTCTTCGGCACTGAAGTGAAGTATCTCCATGGCGCTGACAAGTCTGCGGAAGTCCTCTCGGTCACTCTTCCCAGGGATCTCACAGTCCCCTCCCTAGAGCAGGTCAGACAGAGATCGGAGGTCACCAGTCCTCACCACAACTCTGTTCATCAGCCGAGTCTGCCTGATGCAGTTCATTTTAAAAGCACCTTCAGCAACATTTACTAGTGATATACCATTACTAAAATGAAGAACAGACATTTCACGAAAATGTGTTTTCTTTGGCAGTCACACCTTAGGGGTTCTGGTGGAACAGTGATATCAACAACACAATGTCTGTGCAGCAATGTCTACTGACTCAGATGTTCAGTGGTAGTTCTGTTTGAACACCAGTGTGCTGCAATTTATTATTACATATATTCAGGTTAGTTCTGATTCTCCTAGGCTCCAAAGTTGCACAGCTAGATGAGCTAGTTTTACCTGGTTGAGATAGTAGTATGTTTCTGCCTCTTGGAGGTAGAAGGACTGTCTTTGTTGTGAGGGGAGGCCTGCGAGCATCTCATAAAAAATGTGATAGTTTCGTTCATCTTTGGCCTTGGAGAGGTGGAGAAATTACACATTAAATTGTTATCCTAGATCCTAGACAATTTCCTATTTCTAATTGTCAATATATAGTGTAAGACTGTAGAAGTCAAATAGAGAATACAGAAACAAATTAGGATGAAATTCATTTCAGTTCCATTTTTCCACATGTATCTAAACAGTGCTAAAGGCATTCTTAAAAAGGTTTATCTGGGCAGAGTGTGAATCACGCTGTATAGAGCTTACCACACCTGAAACACAATCCTGGACTTCTCAAGGAGATACTGTGAGGTTATGGCACCACTGATTACGCCCCTTGGTTAAATAATGCAGAAAAAGGCCATCATCAATCATCCTTAGCATCCCGCTCTCGCGCGGAAGAAGGCAGTCAAGCACTTTTAGCACAAAATGGTAGCAACAAACCACCTGATCGTATTCTATCCACAGTTACTGAAGACGGCATATCATATGAATCTGGGCCTCTGATCCATGAACCATTTAAAGCAACAGAACACCTGGGAACCAGGCATGTTTATCGGTTTCAAACCCCAGTCAAATCCTTATCTGTTTATACTAATATATAATGCAAAGCTTCTCAGTCATACTTACTCCTCCATGAATATCTCCACAAGCTTTCCAAATCGACTAGAGTTATCGTTCCTCACGGTTTTGGCATTTCCAAATGATTCTAATAAGGGAGCTGCTTCAAGAATCTAGACAGGTGGATACAAATAACAGGGAGTTTATTTATCTCTCAATTAATCTCTTTGATACTTGAAAACACACACACACACACACACACACAATCCATGTTAGTATTCTCCACATATGTTTCATTCGTGTATTCTTGTTTTTACAGAGTTCATATTCCAGAACTGATTTGGCTTTATATAAAGTCATAGAAAAGCCACCAAGCCCATGCATACTGCAGGCATGCTGTAATACTGAGACAGCCACACTGCAAGCAGTACCACTCCATACAATACCTCAATCTGTGCCGGGATCAAAAAGGTGAAATACACAGAAAATGACAGGTTACCCTCTCATACACACATCTTTTAATGTAAACATCTCCCAAATGAACAAGTGTAGATGTTTACACACAGGTGTTTATGCTTACCTGCTGAGTGATGTTACGCTTGTGGTGTATCGCAGCTAAGTAGCGCAGAACCAGCTTGGTGGCCTCAGTTTTTCCAGAACCACTTTCCCCACTAAAAAATGTAAACATTATAATATTTAATTCACTAATCTAAATGACGACAATCTCCTAATAACACTAAAACAATATCATTCAGGGTAACTGGAGGCTCTCTCTAATGGTTACACTGTGTCTCTTGTACTCTCTTGACAGAGTAGATTTGACCACTTTTGTGAACAGAAACACCTATTGCGGATTATGCCTTTACCAGCTAAGCACCACAATTAGGCAAATTGGCTTGGGGACTTCAAACTCAAAGTCTCAGTTCGTCTTCGTCTTCTCCACAGCACTTCACTAATGAGGTACTTTTTCTAATCATCAGACAAAGGCGAAACTGAACCCTGGAATGTGTCTGACGTGCCAATTTCCCTGTGGTGGCAATGGGTGCCTTTCACACAGTGACATGATCTGATGGTACAACCCTGGCCCAGACACCAGTAGTCTTCCCTTACCGGTGTCTCCTTCAAAACCTGGTTTAAAGTGTTCCAGGTGATCAGCTGTGTCAAGTAGAGCTGACGTTGACAGTTTAATACTGTAAAAGGCTACAGGAGGATCATGGGAGTATCACTCAGGGGCTAAATGTTCCTAATCCTCTGAAAGTACATTCTTTGGGCAGTTGCATGGAGATTTTAGGCTTTATTCTCATTATTTAGCTAGTGTACCTGGATGTGAACCGTGCTACCTTGCTACGTGCATATGACTCAAACCTACCTTATGATAATGCACTGGTTCTGTTTGGCATCCATCATTTTTGTGTAACAGACATTTGCAATAGCAAAAAGATGTCTGTTAAGAGGCAATAAACAGAATTAAACATCATTGATCGAAGTGATCAATTGATCAAAGTGGACAGTAACAGCAACAGTATGACTTCTTTGAACACAGTTCTATCATTAAAGGAATTTATGTGCCATGACACTTACGGGGGATTTTCCCCCAAAGCATGTCCCTTGTATTGCAGCACCATGTCAGTCCCATAAATGTTAAGCATCCTGTAGGGATTCACGGACACCAGGATGCTTCCGATGTAGGTCTAGTATGAGAATGAAAAAATATTAACTTCTTGCTGCTCATACAAACAGAAAAACAACAATCCAGAACGTTGAGCACAAAACCATAAAACACAACACAGAAATGAAAACATCAGTGTGAACGGTGAGCAGGTGAGTGGAGTAGCTCAAATACTTACATAAATCAGTTCACGCTCATACCTCTTCTTCAAGTTTATTAAAACAGCCCCTTCATGTAGCTCCCTGGTGGTGCAATCAAGCCATCAAGTTATTCAACTTTATATTTCTAAACAAAAACATATATGTAAGTAAAACAACCTTTTATCAGGCATGAAACTCAAATACTGAATGGAAAAGACACAATTAAGTATTTATAGCGTAAGGGCTATCAGTTCAGAATACTTTTGTAACATGCAGTCTAGTATTTCCTGTACATAAAGCATATGATCATTGGACTAAAAATAGTGTCTGTGAACACTGCAGGCTTTGCTACTAAGTGAAAAATGTTGTGGTTCCACAAATATCCAACTAATAGGGAAGGGTGGAGGTGTATTCCTTAAGGCGCTGAGATCCAAAACTGACCTTTAATGTCTGTAATGATCTTATAGTGCAGCTTCTGACAGCTCTGATAATACTGATTGGTTGCACTAATAATATTTTAATCCATAATATTCTGCTGACATTTCCCATATGCACCGCATCAACGTAACCATTAATGTTATGTTTTGAGGACCATTTTTGAGTTAATCCAGTGCTTGTTTTTCTTTTCCTGTTGGAGCAGACTTACTCCAGTTGGGTCATATCTTCAATCCCATCCTCCTCAGCCAGTTCCCTGTACCGCATGGTGGGGAGGCTGCGTATGGAGTACATCTGTGAAAAATTACAGAAAAAAGCATGTGCCACTAGCACTAATCATCATTTATGAATATTTAGCATAAAAATCACTTATTTCGACTTTCATTTTTCGACAACTCACCTTTTTATAATTTACAACAGTCGTTTCATGTAAATATTAGATAGAAAAATATATACAAATAAAATATTCAATGAAACAATTAAGTGTGATGGCAAATCAATCGAATACAAAGTTCTGTTTATGGATATAATTACCACTCCATGCTGGTCTTTTGTTCATTATTGGCAACCTAGCTGCACTTTTACTCTGGTGTTTAAGCACAATTCATTGGTAATGCTTCACAACTTGAATTCAGACAAATTGGGTAATAAAGAAGTGATCTGACATCTGTACATTTGATTAAAATCGCCAACCACAGTCATATGACAATCAAAGTTTGTACTACAAATGTAATGTACACACTTGTCAACGCTCAGCCAAAAGAGGTACTACTGAAATGCTAACTACACCTTTGTTGGTTACCTTATCATACCAGTTCCCTTGAGGTTCCCCTTCCCTGTCAGGTGCCCACTCTGGAACTGCACCATCTGCCTCTTGTCCAATATATGGAGGAATGCTTGGGTCCAACAGTTCTTCATCCCTGTACATGGACCATTTTGTGAGATTTTGCACAGTTCCATGAGGGAGGACCCTCTCTGCAGACCAAACATCACAAGGCAGCTGACCATCAACAGTATGATCTTGGGCCCAATGTTCACCTTGTTGCATTCCCTGAACCTGAGGTGACACAACAGCGTACCTTCCAGATGGGTCTAATGGTGAGCCTCCCAGCTTGAAGGATGCATTCCGTAAGTTAGGATTCAGCAGGGCGCTTGACAGGAATGGAGATGATGCTTGAATGGTTTGGGGAGCCTGCCTCCTTGTGACTATTGATCCATCTGGTAACTTATAGGTGGCTTTTCGTAGGTTTTGATTCATGAGTGCACTGGACATCATTGAAGGTGTGGCTTGTTCTTTTTGTCCTGGCTTTTTCAACAAAAGTGATCCATCTGGGAGTCTGTAGGATGCTGCACGAAGGTTAGCATTCTGCAAAGCACTTGACAGATGTGGAGAAAAAGATTGCTCTTCTTCTTCTGGCTGTTGTCTCAAAAGGGTTCCATCTGGTAGTCGGTAAGTAGCATTGCGAAGATTAGCATTCTGCAAAGCACCTGACAGATTCGGAGAAAAAGATTGCTCTTCTTCTTCTGGCTGTTGTCTCAAAAGGGTTCCATCTGGTAGTCGGTAAGTAGCATTGCGAAGATTAGCATTCTTTAGAGCACCTGATAGAAGTGGAGAAGATGGTTTCTGTGGTTGTTTTTTGGAGAGAAAAGACATGTCAGGAAGTTTGTGTCCTCTCTTGAGATTCGCACTCAATGCACTCCCTATTTTTGATGAGGACTGCTCTTCTTCAGGTTGTTCGGGAGCAAGAGTTAGGATAGATCCATCAGGTAACCTATATGTAGCTTTTCGAACACTGGCATTTTGAAGGGCATTGGACAGAAGTGGTGAAGTTGAAGGTGCTTGTACCACCTCATTTCTTGTAATAAGTGTTCCATCAGGGAGCCTGTAGGTAGCTTTACGAAGAGTTGGGTTCTGTAGAGCACTTGATAAAAGTGATGGTGTGGCTTGTTCTGTTTTGTTCTCTGAGTGCGGTGATATGATTGTTCCATCTGGCAGCTGAAAGGATGCCCCTCGGAGATGAGGATTGCTTAATGCATTTGAGAGAAGTCCTAATTGTCCAGTGGGAGACGAAGACACTTGTGCTTGGGCACCAATGTTTCTCTGTAAAGGGGAGATGTATGAGGCGTTACGAAGTAGTGGGTTTTGCAAAGCACCTCCAAGAAAGGGAGAAGAAGCTTGAGTTTGCTGCTCAATCTGACTTCCTTGTTCATGCATGGGGTTTGTCTGAAAAGGTGAGATGAAGGATGCATTGCGCAAATTAGGATTCTGCATCAGTGCACTAGTCAGCATGGGAGAAGTGCGTGGATCTATCTGAGCAGTTTGTGTCATCATTGGAGAATATGGAGAGCCTATTCTCTGCAAAGGAGATGTGAATGAAGCATTCCGAAGGTAAGGGTTTTGTAATGCACTTGAAAGCACTGAGGATGATGTCTGTGCTTGCTCATACTGTGGTGCCACTTGGGTACCAGGTGATGAAGCCATATGCAGAGGTGAGATATAAGAGGCGTTTCTGAGATGAGGGTTTTGCAAGGCATTGGCCAAACCAGGGGATGACCGTAAATTCATTTGTTGGATTTGTTGTGGTATCATTTCAGGTTGTGGAGATTGAGCTCTCTGGATAGGTGACATATAAGAAGCCTGGCGGAGCTGGGGATTCTGAATGAGGGCATTGGAAAGAAGAGGGGAGGGTGCTTGCTGAACAGTCTGATGAACTATCTGTTGAGTAATGGGACTACCACTGGTTGGAAATGGTGATCTGAAAGAAGCTCGTTGGAGGTTCTGATTAAGCAAAGCACCTGAGAGCATTGGAGATGAAAGGTTGGCTGGGGAGGGTGACCTTGCAGGTAGAGGGGAGCCAGGTTTACTTGAAGGCTGGGGTGACAAAGGTCTACTTGGTACTTGTCTCACGGATAGTTGTGGGGATAACTGTCCAGCTTGCTTTAAGGAAACTTGCTGGGGAAAAGGAGACTGTGAGAATTGCTGAGGAAAAGGAGACTGGGAGAATTGCTGAGGAAAAGGAGACTGGGAGAATTGCTGAGGAATAGGAGACTGGGAGAATTGTTGAGGAATAGGAGACTGGGACATCTGTTGAGGAAATGGGGATTGAGGAACTTGTTGAAAAGCATACTGGGGAGACTGTTGAAAAGATTGGGGGGCTTGTTGAAAAGACTGAGAAATGTTATGCTGAAAGGGTGTTTGTGGAATTTGCTGCATAAAATGAGTTTGAGGAACTTGCTGAGCAAATGGAGACTGAGGGATATGTTGAGCAAATGGAGATTGGGGAACTTGCTGATGATAAGGTGATTGGGAAATATGTTGAGGAAAAGGAGATTGGACATTCATAACTAGGGGGTGACCTGGCCCCCTCAATGACTGTCTTACTGATTGAGCAGAATTTAAAGGCCTTACAACAGGATGTCCTCGTCCTACAGGCTTACGAAAACCTCTTTGATGACTTTGTGCCCCAGGTGGTAAAAAACGCTTGGATTCTCTGAACCCTGGAGGCCGAGAACCTTTTCTGACAAGCATCACTGGTGTTGAAGTTGGTGACTGATCACTTGATCTACGTCCAGTATGAACTGATGTTCTGAAAGGGGCAACATTTTGCATCAGTGGAGGGCCTTGGCGACTCCTCCTACGAATAAGAGGGTTGCCTGTTGTTGGCTTTACAGCTCTCATTGGCACTTTGTTACGACCTACCCCTCTGAACCTGCGTGTGGATGTACGGGTGGGAAAACCCTCAGGCTGGGACATTCTGTTGGAAACTCTTGATGGTGATGGAGATAGAGGGCGCCCAGGCGTATGAGGAGATGCTGGTCTTGGTGACCCAGAACGTACAACACGAGATGGAGTTGGGGATGAAGCTCTGTTTGAAAATCTAGAAAGTGGTGGAGGGCTGCTTGCTCGTAATGATGGTTGAGGTGATGTGGGTCTCCCTCTAAATGATCTTGACGGTAAGGGCGGTTCGTGGGGTCTTTCACCAAAAATCTTTGTTGGGCCTTTTGATGATAGTGGAGGTGGGGATCTAACACTTTGCCTCAGGATTGGACGGGGAGATGTTGGAGGACTTCTTTTTCTGAAGGATCCACGTGGTGAGGGAGGACAGCTTTCTCTCTCAGGAGGGTATGGTCTACTAAAGCCCACGGTTTCTCTCCTTGGTAGTGGATGTAAAGGGGGAGGTAATCTTCCCCGTATGGAGGGCTGTGGCGATGGCCCTCTTCTTGATAGCTGTGGGGAAGGCGGGGGGCTGAATTTCCTTCTCTGGAGCGGTGTGAACGATCTCTGGGCATTGTTATTAATTGACTGGTGAAAAGACCTGCGAGACATTTGAGGTTGTGGACCAAACCTTCTTGGTTGCCTTGGAGTAAACATTGGTCCCATCTCCATGTGTGAGGCCACAGGGGTACCTCGGCCTGTAGCTATGCTGAACTGTCTCCGAGGAAGATAAGGAGACTGAAGCGGAGTAAACTGATTTTCATATCCATGAAACATAGGATCAGAATAAGGTTGAGGTCCAGCCATGTTTGGAATGAAACCTCTAGCTGACAAAATAGGAGATGGGGGTGCTGAAAATGCCACTGGCCCCATTGATCCAAAAGATTGTCTGTTTGGTGAAAACGATAGTGACATTTGAGGGGTGAGTGGCCTTACTTGTGGAGCAGGATAAAACACTGGCGACCTACCAAGAATAGGGCTCCCAGGAACAATAGGTGCGGACTGCTGGACTAGAATAGGACTTACTGATTGATAGAGGGGTTTCTGTGCCATGACTGTTGGCTCTGGAAGCACCGCTGGTTGGGGAAACCCCACTGTCTGAGGAGGCAACATTGCTTGAATATCATACTGTACATCAACAGGCATTTCGAAATCATTGAGAGCAAAATGTGGTGAAGGGAGATTTGCAACTTCAATTTTCTCTTTTCCAAAAAGTTTCACTTGTGGTCTTGGAAACCTGAAAGGATCCTCAATGCCATAGCCAACTGAGGTGAGACCTGTTAGGTCATTATTGTAAATCTGTTGAGTAGGGTCAACTTGTTCTATTATGTTTCCCCCTGCAAATGCATATTGCTGTTGATCAGTGAGCACAGGATTGAGGTACAAAGCTGAAGCATCATAATAGGAAGAAGGCGCAATATATTGTCTATACTGATTGGGATAACCAGCAGGCATCATATAGGGACTAGGTAGATCTTCAGTAGTATAATACAATCCATGAGGGTCATTATAGTAACCAATCTCTTCAGGGAACATTCCATAGTCATAGTATTCAATGTCATTCCCATTGTACCCATATTCATCTTCCATATAATAATATGGATCATCATAATATTCCATTCCATCATCATAGTATGGATAATCATACATCTCATCTTGTCCATATTCATAGTAATCCATCCCGTCATCATAGTATCCATATGGTCCATCATATTCTCCATAATAATCTTCATAATAATAATCATATTCATCCTCATAATTCATAGGACGATAATATCCATTTTCATCTTCATAGTATCCGTTAGGATCATCATAGGGGTCATAATAGTATTCCATATCATCTTCAAAATGCTGACCAGGTCTTCTTGGTTGCCCTCTCGAATAACCGTCATAATAGCCTCCATGGTCATAATCATCTTCTACATATCCGTACATGTCTTCATCGTCTACATATCCTTCATTTTGATAGCCTCGATATCTCCCCATGTTTGGCCTATTGTAATTGCCCCTACCGGCCAGTAATCCCTGAGTCTTAGATGAAATGAATCTGCCTGTGAGCCAGTTGGCTGCCCCTGAAATCTTCCCCAACACCAAGCCTTTTCTTTTGAAGATGGAACCAGTTTTCTGTTTACCAAAAAGTCCTTTACATTTGTTTCCTAGCCCTGTCGTTGCAGCTGCTGTTTTTCCAGTTTTCCCTCCAAGATTGGCTAAAAGTGAAGACTTGCTTGAAGTTTCTGACTCCTTTTTATTTTGTGTTCCTATGCCTGGAAAGCCAGTCATGAATTTAGAGGTACTATCCAAAGCAGATTTCTCAATTGGTTTCTTTCCAAATCCTCCAAATAGTCTGCCGACTTGTGGCTCTTTCTTCTTCTTGTTGCCAGACAGACGCATGAAAAGCCTCGAGGTGGATTTCAACCCTTTTTTTTGTTTCTTTGGAGGTGGAACTACCAATGGAGATACCTTACCAGCCAATCCTGTGAGTGCATTATTTTTCTGAGCATCAGCGGCAAACCCAGCAACCACTTTGGATGTGGCCTTTATGTTGGCACGTTTACCCCCTTTTTGAGGATCTTCCTCGCCAAGCTTTGGCTTAGCTATACCTTTCAGAGCCACAGCCTTCGTGGCTCCCTTCAGGGCAAGTTTTCCTTTACCTTTTTTCCCCTTGTCATCCTCGCTCAGCTCCTCGGATGCCTCACTCTCCTCACTTCTCAGCAGTTCTGCATCAGAGCCTTCCTCAGACTCACTGGCGACAGGCTTTTTGCCCTTCCCTTTATCTTTGCCCTTTACTTTCGGCGCTTCTGCCACTTTCTTTGCCGGAGCTTTTTTTGGTGCCATTTTATCCCGTTGCAAATTTTATTTCAATCTGAGTCATTGTGTCACAAATTGTATTGATCACTCTCAAAGCATATCAACATAAATAATATCATTTCAATCAGGATGTGGTCCAGTTTAGCAAAAAAAAGTGTGCTCCACAAGCAGACAAAATGAAAACACAACGAGAATAAAAACACAGCAGTTAAGAGAAAACTTAGCTGCTCTTGAAGCAATCCAGATCCGTTTCTCCTTTAGGTGAATGCTAAATTGATGTCACTGCCGACAAAGCACCAATTTTCTGGAGGGAGGTAATCCCGATTTACAAATATCCCATTGACTTGGCCGTAGAGTTGCTTTTGGCAGGAGATTTTCCCCCACACAAAGAGGCTCTCTGTCTCTCACTTCAGGTGCAGGTATCCACAAATGTCAGCATCTCTTTGTCACAGGCAAACAATGCTCCTCCTTTTGCCAATGCAGGAGCACTCCAGTTACATGAATGTCCAGTGAGCGTTTGCAAGCAAATTCCTGCCACTGGTCTGCAAACATGTGTCTGAAAGCATGTGAGGAGTCCCTGTTATAGTTGCAAAGGGCACCTTAATGTATCAACTATACTGACTTAGGGTAACTTTATCTCTTTGGCTCATTCCTGTATAAATTATGCAGGTTGGCTGAGCTGTTACTAAACTGTGTCTGAGAAGCATATCCAAAGAGGAGCATGCATATAGCCATCGATCAGACTGCCTCTCCCTCTCTCCACCTCAACAGGTGAGTTCAGCAACACTTCAACAAAGCCAGCATACATAACAATAACAGAAAGGTTGAAGTTTCAGGCAATAGTATGAACCCAGGAGTACGTCAACAAGAATGCACTGTTTGCATTGTGCGGTCATCTCAAAATGATGTACACTGAAATCGTTCCATTGACCAAATGTATGTTTTATACTTCGAAATGGGATAACATTCAGCAATTTATGATATTTTAGGTTTAGCAATGATGTCCAGTAGAATGTCTGTTCATTTTATTTGTAGAGTAGAAGTGGTGAATTATTTTGGCTCCAGTCAGGCACTAAAAATAAGTACATGAATTTATTATGTTCCTTAATGAATGAAATTCTACACTCTATTTAGCTTCGTAACAGTGTTGTCTTTAACATGTTGCTTGTAAGATGATAGCATCTAATTAGAGTAAATGTCAAACATATTCAGATTTGTGAAGCATAGCTCTATGGGAAACGGCAGCCAAAAAGTCAGTGTTGCCCTGTTGTTTACGTGTAGGCTTACTTGACTGCAAAAACTCTGATGGGATAATGATATGCTACCACAGGTCTCTTCTTCCACTTGTGCCTGTATGATATCATGCCAAAACTACCACTCACAGTTGTTGGGTTAAAATATCCAAACAATCCAAACAAAGAAGTAATTTGTGTGTAATGATGCTATCATGCCTATTTTGACCAGAGTCTCGAGAAAATGTTTGTAATGCAGGACAAGGCATAACCTGAATGATTTAAGCTAATTGACGACTTGTTAATATTCCTGGAGTTCATGACACTACCAGTTATCAATACTTAATGGATGCTCTGTATTCTGTTCACGAAGAAATAATGAAACATTAATTAGAAAAGTACTAAATTTACCTACAGTAAACTTATCAACTTTTTTTTTTTACCTCTTTTTCGACCTTTAATACCGCTCACTTATTTTACTTAATGGAATTTTAGGTGATTTACCATTTAGGAATGTGACACGGTAGTTTATCAAGATTCTCTGTTTACAGTGTTCACTGCAATGCATTTCAAAATGGCACTATACTTACAATTTCATGGTGAATTTAATGCAATCAACATGACCACACATTGATCTAATTTTGTAAGGCGATTGAATGTAAATCTTGTCATCATTTCTTTTGCAATCATAAGTCATAGAGGGGACGTCAACAGTTAGATCAGCTAGAGCTCCTGTCTGCATGCATCAAGGGGAACAATGACAGGTCACCTCCGTGACGCTGACAATGTTCTTTCAACAAAAGCACTCATGGACACAGCCTCATAAAAACCTCCCGGCGTAATTAAAAAGCTGGAGATAGCATAGCCATACAATGGAAAATATCTTGCTGCATCAATGGACGTAAGAGGACAGAAATACCAAATGTATTCCGGTCATTTCAGAAACGTCTGAGCAATTCAAACATTGTGCAACTGACCAAGAGCAGTGTTTACATGTCTTGAGAAAATACGTTTGAAATATGCTTTAGGTAGTTCATACATACTCACAATACTCTCTACCCTATATATTTTTTTTACAAACATCACCCAATGCTAAAATTGTCCTCCAATTTGTAAGACTGAGAAACAAATTTAAATTAGATAAAAGTGGTTGCAAAAAAATAAAACAAAACACAGGTTAGACTTCCAGTAAGATGCATACAGCAGACAGTCCTAATGGCCCAGACCCTAAGTGAACCTAGCTTTGATCCAGGCTACACCATTCACCAGGGCCGAAACCTGTGTAGGGTTACAGTCAAGTAGCACATGGGAGAGCCGACTTAAGTTTCAGTCTCTTTGTTACGTCTGAGCAGTGTGACCCCTCTTCAAATTTAAATATGTGTGGATGTCTGTCTGTGTGTGTGTGTCTCTCTCTCTGTGTGTGTGTGTGTGTGTGTGTGTGTGTGTGTGTGTGTGTGTGTGAATACATGTGTTTGTGTAACAACTACAACAACATCAATGATTTCCTATTTCTGCTAAATCAATGCTGTTTCTCAAAAAAGGAGAAGCCATAAATGTAAGTATTCTGCCACAGTTGTAACACATGGGGCCCTAATTTGAAAGGGCATTGACCTGTGCGTCACAAGTGTGACGTGAGGATAGTGTGCAAATGGTGCAAGATCAAAGGGAGGAGTCGAGAAGAATTGCTATTTGCATGTATGGACTCATAGGACGCAGGAGGAGCAGGGAGTCTTTGTGGGACAGGTGAAATGGCATATTAATGTGTGGGTGTGCCGTTGAATTTATGACTTTTGAGCCAATAATATCAACAGGAATTCTGACATCTGCTGTGATGACAAGCCACTTATCATTTGTTTGGTTCAAGTCCAACGGACATCAGTGCATGTTATGAAAATATAAAAAAATTGCCATTGTGAAATGATTAAATATGTATGTTGAATTAATAAAAGCCAAGCACATGTTCAAACCACCAATGAGTAATCACTGTTGTGGTCTTCACATTATTTAAAATACAGGCCTGTGGGCCTAATAAACACCTATGGAAAAAAGCTACATAAGATAGGGAAATTATTAATGTAGAACGTAGTGGAAAGGTAAGTGAAGAGTTTAGTAGGGGTGGGTAGTCAAGTTTCTTTAGGGGAAAAAAGTCCTTTTACCACCTATGCGGTGGAGAACCAAAAACATTAAGGTTGTCTTCAAAGCATTTTCCCACAAAATAATGAAACACAGAGTTTAATGGCAACATATTCTCAGACCCACTCCAACAGAAAAGTAAGACAAAAGTATTGATGCCACAACAACAATTCTTTAAATGGAGTGACTTCACAGGAAACAGCAAAGATGTGTCATGAAACACATGTTATAGTCTATATCCAGAGCAAAGTGAATAATGCCAAAAGGCGAATTAACCAAGCAAATATTCAAATAATATTAGGAAACTATCAGATGAGTTGTTTTGGCTAGATGGAAAGGATCCCTACAGAGAATCCTGAAGTCCTTAAACCTCAAATTGTGTATTCTAAAACACGACAATGATTTTAAAACCTGATTATGTGTACATGTGTAGCGACCCTGGGTCAAGCTAATTTTACAACCTGATAGAATGTTTCAATGAGCCCATACACAACTTCCAGCTTCCGTCTTTACCCACCCACGGACTGGGGAGGACATCAGAAGTGGCTCCAACAATGAATGTAATGCAGTTACAATACATAACCCACAGTTCTCTCATGCTGATCTTCCTAGAGTCAACATTATGCCAGTTCATCCATTGCCTTTGCTTTGCCTGAGAAGCTGCTGCTGCTCATCTAGTTTCCTCTTCTTGCTCATAAACAAAGCTGCTTACCATCTGCCTCCTATCCGGCAATGTAGTCTTACCCCACTGTAACCTAACCCAAACCCCTCTCTTCCACTCTGTACCTGCCCATTGATATCACTATGCTGTAAACCACTGTTCATGGTTTTTAATTCCTCCACTAAGCTGGCCATTGGTCACTCCAAAATTTCTTTTCCATGCTACAGTACTTAGACAATGTGGCACCTCAAGCCATTTCCCAATGCCTCATTCATGATTCTCTCAAGTTTCTCCACCTCTGAAATAGTAACAAACAAAGTTCGTTATCATCTGCCTCCTCCTAATGTAGCCTTACCCCATGCCTTCCAACTGTCACCAAACACAAACCATGCTCTTCCACTCTGTACCTGCCAAATTATATCCCTATTATAGCCCAATGATATCCCTATGATAGCCCAATGATATCTCTATGATAGCCCAATGATATCCCTGTTCTGTAATGGACCTTGTGCATGTTGAACTGCTTCTCATGGATTCCACTTCTTCCCTGCTTTCTGCTTTCAGTGGAGCAGTGTCCTTGACTGCTGGATCCTTAGACTGAGATAAAGTCATCTCCAGGCTGGTCTTACCACATTTGAACTCCTCCAGCAAGCTGGTAGTTCGTAATTCCAAAATTCCTTTTCCATACAATGCTAAAGCGCATAAGACAACAAGCCATTTTCTAGCTGATTTATTCATGATTCTCTCAAATTTCTCCACCTCTGCCTTCAAAGGCGCTTAGCTCTGTGCGCATGTCATGGAGTTACCAAACTCTAGTAATCTTTACGCCATGCCCTTCTTTGATGTGCCAAAGAACCCACAATGCACTTCTAGTAAATTGGGGCCCAAGATGTTGTTGTAAACAAATCAGTGTTTAAATTAATTATTTGTTTGTTTGTATTATATTATATTATATTATATTATATCTAATTTGCTTTTCTATTTGTACTTTGGGTGTAATACCACAATATAACAGCCAATTCATGAAAACAGTGGTTAAAGTTCCGTTTATGAATAAGAAGTTGCATAAATGGAGTAGATTTATAATTATTCCATGTTCATCTTATGATGATAACAGTTAAATATTATGATTATGTGCTACTTTAAAGGTACAATATGGAGTTTTTCTGCTGTGTTTAATAAAAATGTTTCTAAACCTAATGTGAAAAAAAAATCACATTTCCCAATGTTTTGATACTTTCAGGCTTGTGTCATTTTAATTTCATTTTTATGTATTCAAAATATGCATAAATAAATCCATTTTATATATTCATGCAGCATGAGCTGCAGCTTTGCAATGGAAAGTCACCAATGCCAATTCAAATTCATAATTATAATATGTTCTAAATGAGCTACTACTGTTTACTGTACACTATTCAGTGAGCATCACATCCTTTTTTAATAAGCAAAAAGATGTTTCTGACTTTCTTTAACTTCCATGGTACACTTTTCAAGACAATGATTTGTATTTATGTTTCCATAATTAAAATTTATATATTTTTTACATAATTGAACATAACATACATTTTTTATTCAATATGTCATTAAAGATGTAACAGGTAAGGTCCACCATAAATATATGTACTTATGTACTTATGTTGTAGTTACATATATGTGCCTATACTGCATTAACACTTAATTATTTAAGTATATTGTACCTCAGCTCACATAAATAAAAATGGGTCCCATTAATGGCTGTTTAGTACATTATAAAAATTAAAATGAAAAAAATAGTTGCCATACATACATGCACAGTGTTCCTGCTGAAGAGGAAACATGACAATAACCTCAATGAAAGCACCAAATCCAAATCATCTGTGTGTCGAGTACAACTCAGCCATCAATGGCGCCACTCCTACAAATGCAGTCTAAGATTTTAAACAGACACATAAATATACAATCCATGTACTCCATGTGCAGTCCCCTTAGTCTTAGTCCCTACACCTTACCTTATTGTTCTCACTCATCATGTCCAATCGAAACTTTCCCTAAACCAAACAGGAGGCAAACAGAGCACCTATGAGCCCCTGTATGGACTCTTTGACTGCTGTGTAAAATCGACAGGCTCTCGCCCCCTACTCTCCCTCTTTTGTGTGGCCGTGCAATAAAATATATTTGATGAGTCCACCCTCTCTGCTTCAATGAATGACTTCAGCCCTTCGTGAGCCCTCTCCCCGCCAGCCTACACACTCACATTCATTACGCGAAACATCACCGAGGCACAATGGCCTGAGCAAACACACTTTGCTTTTCTTCTCCCATCAGAACCGCAACGAAATGTGTATCTTCGTCCCCTGGGCACGGTTGTGAAAGGGGAGACTTTAGGGGTAGACGGTGAGGAGCCTTACGTGTGAGCAAACACCAAAACACTGACAACACGCTTGTGCCCCTGTTTACACGGAGAGCATCATCACCACCAGCAGCAGCAGCAGCAGCAGCAGCAGCACACACTCATCATGTTGTCTGGTCAGGTTGCTAAACAAACAGGAGACTTTGTGGTATATTAGGTGGGATGTGATCCACTAACTCATAGGCCTTTCCCGTCAGGTAAGTAACAATCAACAGAGCTTCACAGGAGGCTGCTCTTATTGTTGTTTAATAGCCGCCTGAATGGCACACAACATGGCCATGGTCACGCAGGTCTGACTAACTATGACTTGTTTTCCCCTCAAAGGCCCTCCCTCCGCAGAGGCCATGAAACACAATGGCCCAAGTGCCTAGTTTAGGGTTATCAGAGCTCTGCACCCATACAAAGGCCTCAGCAGCAGATGGTGCGACTGGGGGAAGGACATTACAAGCAGCCCTTAGTCACCCTCATGGGTCAAAAAATCAAGTGTATAATAATCACAGCCGTTTGGAGTTTCAGTGAGGGCAGCTCCAGACAAACTATAAAGCCACAATGCCATAAAATCCACATGCGAGGGTGTATGTTGTATGAATGAATGAATGACAGAATGAAGGTCCTGGTTATTGCCGAGATGACATAAAACCCACCTGGATCCTTTTACCTGGTGTTCTTCCCTGAGACAACAGGCCACATGACAAAAGACAGAGTGTATGCACTGGCATATGCAGCAGGTGGCAGCAAAGCCACACACCATATGTGCAGGTCCGTCATGAATAACTTATATGCCAAGCCAAACATATCAACAGACTTATCTGTTGTAAGTAAGCACTACAAACAGCAAAGGAAAGTGAAAAATCATTCAAACACACATTTATACGTGGTGTTATACTGATGTGTTCCTTTTTCAATAGATTTGAGGTGTGTTCATTTTTCCATTACATTTAGCACAGTTTAGACGTGTTTAGTTTTCATATAAAAAAGTAAGGTGGCTCTCAAATCACGAGTTGTGGTCTAGTGTTAACCTTTGGAAATGTGTGCTAAACATAATCAACCAAAGTGTTATAAAGATATGCTTGGAAAACAGCCTGCACATCACTGCACAGATTTTTGGCCTGGCCTATCATGACTTTATTGGTCAAATTTGCCAGGCAGGAAATTGCTGTACCATACACTGGCAAAAATTCATTAAATTTGGGAAGTTATGGTGTCTTCATGTACTCTTGACGCCCCCTTTCATTCAAATAACATGATTTTCCACATCCCTGCAGATATGCTACAGTTCAATCAATTCATCTTAATGTAGTCTAAATAAGACAAACTAAATAACAAAAAATAGCGTATCTTTCGTTGTATCTCTGACACCAGTCAGTCCACACAGGGCCTGTTACACTTCCCCCAACACACACACACACACACACACAGAGTATGAGCCATATGGGCCTAGCATCAAGTGTCATGCCTCATTCTACAATAAGGCACTGTGTAGTAGCATTAGCAGCGCTTACCTTTGTTACCCCCTTCCCTTTAGCTCACTTTCATCATAACTTCACAGGGGTCCCGTCAGGTAATTCCAAAGCAATGCCTCTCCATTGTGCCCAGCACGCAAGGAAAACACACACACACACACACACACACACCTCAGGTGCTTTAAACTACAGCAAGTAACATGCGGAGGAAGCGCAAGGCCAATAATGTGACAGCTTTCCAGAGGCTTGCGACTCCCCAACTCCACACTTGCCCAGCGGGTTGTAAAGCCTGAGTGGCTTTCGATACATTTTTAATGAGGCCTATTATGCTTGTTTTCTCTTCCTGAATAGAAGCAGCAGCTCCGGGTTTCAAATGAGTACCGTTGGAGGGGTGGCAGCTTGGCATCTTGTGATCATTAACAAGGGACACTCTCTAAAAGTTCCGGGAGCTTAGCCTGGTGAGTGTGATGTAATAGCCTACCAGAGGGTGGAGCGGGACGGCTGGTTTGGGATCATTTTGAGGTGATTGTATAGAGAATGGGAAGAGTTCCCCTATTATATTCTAAGCCTCGAGTTCTCAACAGGGTTCCGTCAGGTCATTGATAAAAGTGACCACAAGTCTTATTATCAGAGACGTACAGACACAAAACATGGCTAAAGGGGGGTGATCTACCGAATCCTTTAAAGGTCTATAATATTCTATGGAATGGGATGGAATGGGAAAAGTATGCTTATGCGATTGGAATAGAATGCATTTTCAACAGCAGTGGGGTAGGAGAGGTAAGGGCTCTAGATAGACTGAAAGTTTTCCCATTCAATACAATCAAAATGTAGTCTAAATGGAATAACAGTCTTCCATTTTATTGACCAAATCATACAGAATTAATTTGAAATGGAGCACTAACACAAGCAAATAACCCAATACTCAAAAAAAGTCAGGATATTTACAGACCCGAAACAATTTGTCAACAATTTTATGTAATGTAACTGGATGGATTAGGAAAATTCAATGGGGTCCTGCCATTCACATGGAATTCCAAGAAAGCCTTCGAGTAAGATTTAAGACCTAATTTAGCGAACCGCTCCAACGATCTGAAGCCAAGTGTGAGTAACAAAATGGTTATGGAGCTTCTGTGAAAAACCTCACATCTCCTGAACACACTTACAGCAAGCAAAAAGGTTACAGGGCTTCTGTGACAAACCTCACCGGTCCTGAACACACACTTACAGCAAGCAAAAAGAGGTGACCAAACTGATCTTGGAACAAAGACCTGGAGCTGGTTTTCCCAGACGCTCAATTTCAAATATATCGGACACTCACTTTCATGTTTATTAATACTTGACAAAACCAGTCAGGTGCTCTTGCAAGCTACACTTTGTAATATCATGTGGCCTTAACTGCTTTCAAAATGTCAGGGGTAATGCATAACATAATCTGTGATAAAACCTTACTTAAACTCTGTATCCATAAAGCATTAAAGACACATTTATAAATGTGTATTAAGTATTCATAATGCATCATAGAATCTGACATAAGTCTATATAACTATGTATAAATAGAAATGCCTGCACTCATAAAGTGCTATAATGCTGTAGTATAAGCCCTACACAACATTAGTATGAACACTTGAACTGGGACACATCATGGCTCCATAAAGAGCATTTAGTAAATAAACAGCAATTGCCACAAGGCAAAGATGTCTTCAATGACATTATCAAGACGTAAAATAAGTTTTATTATACATTCTGACTTTAGACTCTAAGGGTTAATACTATAATATCGTAATGCTTTCAGGCCTTGGGCTCTGTAAAGTGCCCAGACAATTGTATTGTTTTGGCACTATATAAATACAATTGAATTGAATTGAATTAGTCATTACAATGTATAAGTAGTTATATAGACTTATGTCATTCATTGAGGCATCATGAATACTTGAGAAACCTTTATGAACGTGTTTATAATTCTTTATGGATACTGGGTAAAAGTTGTTCCTAAATTTGTGTCAATTTAGTGTGCACAGTATATCAAGGAACTGACCTTCTGTGTGGGCTGGTCTGACTCCCTCTCCACACAGAATGCCGTTATGGTCTTCCTTGTGCTCAACTGTATGTGTACTGCAATATGATTCACATTACAGTTACTTCAGGGAAAGGTCCTAAAATACACTTTACTGTATGACAGAAGAGCCCAGCAACACATTATGTGAACCTGAACGCTTTTAAGAGGCACCCTAATGTGTCACCTTGGCTTACTTCTTATCACTAGCGTTTCCATAAAGTCTTTGAGTCACATTAACATGGTGGAAGTGTGTTACAGTCAAGACAAATCAACTTTTACAATCAGAGAACCAAATTAGGTGAAATTTATTCATACAGTCCTTTGCCAACACACTGCAAGTGTCAATGTGTATAATTCTTTCGCGTCGCCATTTCTCACCTGCTCAGACATGTCCAGTATCTGACTTCTTAGATCTTTAAATCACAAAACCTGAACTGTTGTTGACAGCCTACTTTACACAGCTCAAGAGCATTCCTTTACAGTCCTCGAGCAACAAGAGTATCTTGTGAGGAATTGTTTTTATTTCTTCACAATCTGGATGACATCCTCGTGCTCCATGATGTGCGTCAGTCCCACCCTCTGTGGACTGTACTTTGTGCTCGTCCCCTGTAAACACGAGAGGGTCAGGTTTTTAAAAGGCACCGTAAAAAAAAAAAAAAAAAACATAACCTGTGAGGACAGAGGACATAATAACTTACCCACACCAAGGCATACTTGAACTGGCCGGCTAATGTTCTGTGAATTCGGTGACACTGCAAAAACACGTAATGATTAATTTATAGAATAAACCATTTCCTCAAAACTAGCCAGCTTCACATACGGGCATCTACGTGCTGCATATGTGCTCAACAACATCCATGGATTTGTCTAATCACTAACCATTTCCATTGGGTTCTGTGAGAACAGTTATTACGTCTTACAGTTTGTTTACAGAAGAGACCACACATACCGCATGTTCTACTGACGCCCCTCTTCTCATGATGATGGGATCGGAGAAGTCGGGTCGTTCTAAAACAAGACAGGAAATGAAATTTAGAATTTCCGAGGAGTGGAACACATAGTCCTGATGCACGGCAGAAGAAAAACATTTTTTTATACACAAGCTGCATCAAAACATTCTTCTTTAAGTACCGACAAGGCCAAGAGGACATTTATTTACAGGCATAAAAATAAATATAAAACAGTGTAATATGTACAGTATTTAATAAATAGACAGTGTACCTCCCCTCTTCTTGGTGTACAAGCAGATAAGAGCCAGGTATTCCCAGAGCTCCTCCAGGAGGTAGTCGAGATTCAGGCTCATACCACAGCTACAAAAGACAGACAAACAAACAAAACATGATGGGTCTTGCAATGTTGGGAGTCAACTTGCTGGTTTATAACGGAGTAGACGGCAACATAGCAGGAGCTTATGTAGAACATGCAAGACCATGCTCTAGGTGTTTTAAAAGAATAAGTGGGCGTTTTTTGATGTTTATACTTCGTGGACTCAACCAGACAGTGTGCTTTGAGGAATCACCTGATGACCACGCTATGATCTCTGCGAGCCAATCGGTCCACCTCCTCGATTGAAATCTGGTCCACTTTGTTGTACACCTGTAAGCAAAGAATAACATCTAGGTCACACATTCACCTGTGGCAGACTTACGATTCCATGTCAATTCAATCGTTTATTTTTATTTTTATTAGACATGGGGAGGATTAGTTAAATTATAGACCAAGTTTAGGGGTTTCAGTCAGTATGGCATATTTTATAGGGATTCGTGTCAGATACAGCACCTCAAAAATGGAAGAAAACTAGAAAAATAACACATTGTGTCTATTTGATTTTTGATTGTACAACTGTAAATGATCCCCCACCTGTAAGAGTGGCTGTAACTTAATAAATAATTACCCAATGGCTTTAATATTTGGGATTTCTTCATCATATTGATTAATCTTCCACCACAAACCAAAGTTAAATATATGAGGTTGATTTGACATGGAATGTCCCAGTAGGCCAGGGAAAGCAGGCAAGCATAATCTCAGGTCCAGATCACCATCATGAATTAATATTAACCATCCACACTTCGATTACATCTCACGCTTATTACATCTGAAGGCAGTGGGTTTGAGTCAGTGTTGATACTTACATACAAGCAAGGCATATAAACTCTGTTTCCTACAATGACATCGATGAATTCATCTGGTGTGCAATCCTCTCTGAACAAAACCTCTGCATTGAAGATTTCTACAGAAATGGTTAAGTTCAATAATTGTTTCCATACTTTAGTTTGCAATAATAGGTTTCTGTTTGTTTTCCAATGCATCCTGCAGAATGGACCTTATGGCAATGGGTAAAGGATACTGTATTCATGCAGAATAAGCTGCACCAGTTTCTCAGAGCACTGTGTGAGAGGCAGTGTTGAGTTGAAGGATAGTCCACCACCTTTCTTGGGCTGAAAGAGGAATAGAAATCAACATTAAAGGCACTACAAAGACAGTGTGCGTATGTGTGTGTGTGTGTGTGTGTGTGTGTGTGTGTGTATGGGGAGGGGGTGGTAGTCAGTAAAGAGAAAAAAATCCAAATTTGTTAGTTGTTAGATTATGACATTTCAATAGCACCATTACTTCATTTCAGGCCTATGAATATAATATGCATAGATAGAATCCTGTACCTTGAAGTAAATATTTGGTTTTGCGGCGTTAAGTCTTATGCCAACAGACTCCAACTCTTTTTCCAGCAGTCCTCTACAATAACAACAACACAAGATCAATTATGAGAATATGAGCCTCTAGATAAGCAGTCAAATACAGCCTGTGGTTATCAATAACGGACAACAACTTCTCATTGCAACTTCGTTACAAAACGGTTACTGTGATGGAGACTACCACAACAGTCGAATGTGAGCTACAGTTAGGTCTATGAATATTTGGACATTGACACAATTTTCAAATCAGGTGAACATTTTTTTTAAGGGACCAAAAGTAATTGGACAAACTAACATAATCATAAATGTAATCGTCACTTTTAATACTTGGTTGCAAATCCTTTGCAGTCAATGACAGCCTGACAGATCCATTGTGGTGTACAGAGCCAAAATTATGAAAATTGTGTCAATGTCCAAATATTTATGGACCTAACTGTATATCTGCCTTACCACTAAGCCTGGCCGTTTGGTGATGAGGGTGCAGTGCATGGCTATTACCAGTGGCTAGTCCCATCCCTTCGCTACATATGTCAACAGAAGTGGGTGGAGTGGCACAGCCATTGGGACTATGCCTCCTGTGCAGCTCCAGGAGAGGAGGACTCTTATGTGAACCTCAGGCACCGCAGGAATGGTTGAAGCCCTGGGTGTAAGCTGTGTATTTCTGGATCCATCTGATGGATGTGGTGGATTGGCTGTTTCTCTGTGGGTGAGGACTGCCTTATGTGCATGTTAAGATAATGAAACCTGAAGTCTGTACTCACCTCTGGACATCCCCCTTTGTTGCATCCAGCATCATGATTACAACATCAGCAGTTCTGGCCACTGCAATGACTTGCCGACCTCTACCCTTACCTATCAGAGAAAGGCATCGAGAGAAGAGTGAATACCAAGAAAACAACAAGAGTGTATATGTGTGTGTGTGTGTGTGTGTGTGTGTGTGTGTGTGTGTGTGTGGTGGGTTGATCTGTTCATTTACATACCCTGAGCAGCACCCTCAATGATTCCAGGCAAATCCAAGAGTTGTATGTTGGCACCTTTGTACTAATGTGACAAAACACATAGGATGAGTCCATTTATACAAACAGATCATTCCATGTGAGATCAACCAAGGCTTCCCAACTGACCATCTTGTATTTGCTTTGTACTATTTATTAATATCTTTGTACTCTGTAATTTGAAGCCTGTAGCTTCTTTAGTATCTGAGATACAGAGACTTTAAAAAAAAGTCATGACCCTAATTTCACTGCAGTGAACTAGTGTTGCTAAATATTCTTCACACTTAACTACATCAGATCTTTCAAATGTTTATATATATAATACTCATAGTACTTTATTAGTTACTAGGTGCATGTCTGGAAGCAATCAAAATTTCTGATTCATGAGGCATTAAACACCTATATTTTAAGTTCATATTGCCTATGTATAAAAATGTCTACCATAAAAACAAACATGCCACTGGAAAGGGCCACAACCCCTTCGCCAAGCCTCCATATCTCAGAAACTAAAAAAGATACAACGCTAAAAATGTTACACACTAGTTGTTGGATACACTGGCATTATTTACTAAAGTATTAAGCAAATCCCAGATGGTCAGTCAGGAAATTATTCTCAAATCTGTTGATTTGACATGGAATTACCCAAATGCACACATCAAACATAAAAAAAATTCTAGAGGGAGTAAATATAATCCTACCGAAATGACACCAGGGATGCATGTCAATGTGGTGAACTCATAAGACGCAGCTTCACTTTCAGTTGCAGTCATTAAGCTAAGGAAAGTGGACTGCAAGAAAAGGAAACATTTAGTAGCACTTACATGCTTCCAATACAAACACAATGACCAATCACCTCAAACTCATGGGATGGTGTCACACTGACAAGTTCACCTACCTTACCCACGGATGGAAACCCAATAAGCGCTACCCTGGCATCACCAGATTTCATTACATCAAAGCCTTCACCCTTGGCTCCAGCATTTTTAGAAGGTTCCAAAAGTTGAGCTCTGTATTTGGCTAACTTGGCCTTCAATAATCCTAGATGGTACTCGGTAGCTGCGAAAAACAAGTTTCATCCATTTCAAGTTAAAAGGACAGGCATAGGTCTGGAGCATGATCTGTTTTACATTTACCCAGTGTAAAACACAATTCCATATGTTTAAGTTCACAGTAAAAATCATATTTACCTTTATTTTTTTGAGTCCGAGAAATTTCTCTCTCGATTTCCGCTATTTTCTCGAGAATCCCCATGATTCCTGGATTCTTAGAAGTCTATATTCTCAGATTACTGTAGAATAAACATTTTGTTTAGACACAAGACATAACGTTACATGGCTGTTTTTACACAGCTAACATTAACTTAGCAGGATGAGATGTGGCAGAGGAACAGCTAACTTCGCTAGCTAACTACTTTTGGGATGTTACGTTTATTAATAACGCAGAAACGAGTGTTTATAACCTTCCATTCATATTGTTAGAAAAGTATTGTACATTTCATCATTCAGCTAAATGACAACATATTCTGAACAATGAAATATTTACACTTTGATTCTGGTCGAACTCTGCAGCATGCCGAGAAAATGACATCACCAACCGGAAGTACACAGTCCTGTTACAAAGACTTCCGACGGGAAAGAAGTGACATCTCGCTTTGCAAATGGTTCCTGATGGAGAGGGCATTGTCTTTGTGTAATTTCTTTCAGGCTATATGTATTGTACAGTTATAAGTTACATATGTAATGAAATACATGCTATGACTAAAGATTGTCATGTTCATGTGTCTTGGGTTTATATTCATTTTCTAGATGTGAAGTAATACGCCCTTCCGATATTGTGGAAGCAATACCCATCAATCCCATAATGCAAGAATAAACATGGCTGCGCCGTATGGATCGAGATCATCGGGCGAAAATTCAGCGACTTTTCAAGGCTTTCCATTCAATGTGTCAGGTAGACCACCTGATGACACTTCTGTTACAGAGCAAGAAAAGACCGGGGAGCCAAAGAAGAAACCATGCAGAGCTTGTACAGATTTTAAATCATGGATGAAAATACAGAAGACGCCGACTCCGACAGCACAGGTGAATAGGGTTCATAGTGCATTCCAGTAAGTTTAGATACTAAGCTCCTCGGCGAGAAGTGGACTGGTAGTGTAAAGTTATCGTTCCTAAGTTGTTAGCAACAATAGACAGTCTAACATTGCAAGCGACACTCTTTCAAGGCTTTTTCTAGTATGATGTAACATTAATGTTAGAGAGGCAACGTGACGCCAGATCGACCTATCTGTCAGGTAATTTGAGTGGACAGAGTTAGCTTGGCAGCTAATCATATAATTGTAGGCTACTGTTACAGAGTTTACCTGGGAAGTTTTCACTGTAACATTTGGTAATCTGTCACTAGCCAAATGTTCAGTAAAACGGCTTATGCAGAATTGAGAGAGTAAAGAATCTCACCGAGTTTAGTCAATATATTGTAATTTTAAGAGATATCCTGTTGTTATAGACCAGTGTTTGTTAATGTTGTAATACATTTATTTGCTTCATTTTGATGTTTGCCAAAGCCTACCTGTTGTATTAACTGTAAATAACCAAGGCTAAATAATGTGTTGGGTGTATCCCTGTTGCTAGGTAATTTAATTTGTCTCTGAAGTATATGCCCATCTTCTAGGTGACAAAGCCAGCAGAGAGTGAGACGCCAGTAGAGTGTCCACTGGACCGAGAGGAACTGGGGAAATGTTCATGGTCCTTCCTTCACACAATGGCTGCTTACTACCCAGTGTCGCCAAGCTCCAGCCAGCAGCAAGACATGACACAATTCATCAACCTTTTCTCAAAATTCTTCCCTTGTGACGAGTGTGCAGAGGATTTGAGGGCAAGGTAATGAACTTTTCTATAGAGATATATGTAAAAATGGATGGCTGTACAGCCAGGGTCACATCATAACTACTCAGTTCATACTGAATGGCACATTGGAATGGAAGAAATTAAATCTTGTCAGTTTTTATACCTTTCTTGAGGCACTTGTGGAGAAGGAGCAGGTATTAATAGCTAGAAGGTTGTACCTTCCTGCACCACTAAATACTATAGTATCAGAACCCATATCTTTCAAACAAAGCTTTAGTGGAGTTGTGGCTGATGTGGAGATGTTACACTGCTATTGCATATTATTTTTACCCACACATTACTTCCATTCTTTGTCAGATTGAAAACAAATCAGCCAGATGCCAGCAACCAACGCAACCTCTCACAGTGGCTGTGCCGTCTCCATAATGACGTTAACGTTCGATTAGGCAAGCCAGAATTTGACTGCTCCAAAGTGGACGAGCGATGGAAAGATGGCTGGAAAGATGGATCTTGTGACTGACACCCTAATAGCAGGGAGTAGGAAACACTGGGAGTAATTATGGTGATGGAGGCTATTATTTGTGAGATTAAAATGTATGTTGTATAAATCTGCAGATAAAACCGCCAGTGTACGTTTATTTCAATTTCATGTTTTTATTAAGGTGTTTATTTGCCGTGTAAAACCCTATGTACAGATCCATTTGGTTTGCCTCTTAAATTTAATCTTTTAGAGAATACAGATAATTTGATTATGTAAATGCAATATGGGTCCAGGTCTTCACAGCACTTTAATTGATCTAGTCTGTCCCTTTCCATGTGTTTTCTGAAAGAAAGAAAAATAAAGTTCCATTTATGTAACTGGATGACTGTCCCACTTGTATTTCTTTGATTGTCTCATTGAAACTGAATTTAGGTTCAATACACAACAAGATTGCTTTTCTAAAGTCCTCTGGCACACTGTTCAAAGTACCTGAAAACTGTGTGTACTCATCCTCAAAATACTTGCTCACAAAATTAAAATATATTCTAAATACACACATTGTCAATTGGAAGTGCTGACTGAAATTTTGCAAATTCAACCAGTGCACCATTCACTCCACTTTAGTCCACTGTATTTACACTGCATGGTGTTTAAAATGTTTTTCACTCTTGTGCTGTTAGCAAAACCTTTACATAGCAGTTGTACAGTGTTCCTTTATATAGGTCAGTACTGCACTGAGATGGGATTGACATAAAATAGGACATCTCTCTGTGTGAAGCCATCTATTAATGTGTTAAGACATTGTCAAATGATAAACAAAACACAGTGGGGTAGAATCCTTGAATTCTGAGACAGTTTTCAACACGACAGCCATGATGCATGTTGTGGTGTTGTGTTGCATGAATGTTTTTCAATGTTGTTCAAGAGTTGCCATAGTTCCATTTAAAAAGTTTTGGAAAAAGTAACTCATTCACTACAACTGACTTAATTTTTATAACACGAGGAAGAGATCATCTGCACAGACCTGCTGTGATCGTCAAGTGGTCAGTAGAGGCTGCTAAAGAGACCAAGATCGTGCACGAAGTCTTCTGGCTGGTGCACGCCGCTGCCATGCAGTGGGGTGTGTGCACAACAGATCCTACCTATCTGGAAACCAAAGGCTGGAGCCTGAAGAGCAGCGAGAGGAAAGATGGACGGAGTAGGCTCCTTTGGCGCTGGTAGAGCAGGGGCTGTCTTCGACCCTATCGCTTATATCCAACAGCCGACGACAATCCTTAGACTAGTAGCCTGGGTAAGGTTTTTTTTTTTTCATTATGGGGCGTATCTGTCATGTTTTACATATTTACTGAGGGAAAGATCTAACGGTAAGTGCAAGCCATATTGTTATTGATGGATGCTCTAAATTGAAATTTCACAGCGCGAATAATGACGCTCGTAACGATATTCTGTTCATTTCGGCCTGTAGTCATTTTCCTCTTCCATAATAGCTTATTGAGGGGTTAAATATATCAAAAATCTCAAAATTAATTTGATTTCGTCTGGCTAATTTTCCATGATTAGCACCCAATTCTGCATGCTTATATCGAATTCGATTTTTCTTCCATTGCATTATGTTAGGCCATTTCGGAACGTTTATCATGCTTGGGTTTTAGGTTACCTTCGACAAAATACAGTTAATAATGTTTTTATTTAATTATACCACCAAAACACTTGGTTATTTAATACATTTACAGATTTCTATTCCAATCGTATAGCCGTTTATGATAGCCTATCATAATATCTCCATATGCAATATCATAACAATATCTCGTTATTGTTGTTTTTCTGCATGAAATTGGTTTGCTTGAAGCTTACATCAGGGCTAAGAAGGGCACAATCCCCGCCTATCCGACCCCCCTTCCATCTTTAGTTATGTCAGTATAAAAGCTCCTCTTAGTTACACGTCCCTTGTGTGCTTAGCCATGATAAGAAATTGTGGATTGCGCCCATGCAACCTAATCTTTTTTTCTTTGCACACAACGACACTAATAACCAATATTTTGTCTATTGATATACGTATGGGAGCCCGTTAAAGGTAGCTATGATTTCTGTGAAGACTGTGAGTGAATATGAATCTCTTCACTTGTTGATACTGTACAACTCTGTCTATTGTTAGATATCAAAAGGGGCTTGCAAGCAATTGTATATTCCAGTTCTTTGTGACCAAATACAATGAGGTCAAAACTTCAAAGCCTTCCATGCATCTTTAGCTCCAGAACAGTACAACTTAGAAACTAGAACCAATTCTTTCAGGTTATGCTATCATAAATCCTTTGTGTAGGGCCTATGTGGTTCCTATAAGGACTAATTTATTTCGGATTTGTGATCATGAAATGTAATATTTAGGGAATTAATGACCTGAAAAAATGACCAGGCCTATTTAGCCTGAGTAAAACCCTGACCCCCATGCATTCTTAGGAACAGGAGTTTGGCCTGTCTTTTCTGTAATTAAGTGTATTTTTGGGAAACCGTAGCAGGATGACTGTTTAATGTGCATACAATGGGTTCACAAAGTATTATTTTCAACATGAATAGACTAACAATTGGTAAGACCATTTAGAGAAAGTCTGATCCAGTTAGTACTTAACAGTCACTACTGGTCATGCTGTTTGAGGCAGTTTTATCATCAGATCACCAGCATGGTGGTAAAATATACATTAAAAACATTAAAACTGTTAGCAGATAACAGTTAGCTACAACATAATGAAAAGAGGGCAGCTAAGATTTCTCAACTGAAACTGGCCTTTCAGATGACACATCACGTCCATGTGGATCCATCAAACAGTCCATCTATCAACTGTGTCATGTGATCTCCAGCCATCCCATTTCCCATCAGTCTCCTGTATTTCCATGTCTAAGTATTTATGTAGTGAACACTGCCATTGTGAGACCCACATAATCACTAGGCCTAGATCACTATGGACTCAAGTGCTATTCATAAAATATTTTCTGCTCTACTTTGCAAGCCCAAATAGTTTTGCATCGTCTTTGCAGATTTTCTCTATTGTGGTGTTTGGGTCTATCGTGAACGAGGGCTACATCAACATTGGGAGCGAGAGACTGTACTGCGTCTACAACAAGAACAACGATGCCTGCAACTTCGGGATCACCACTGGCATCATAGCCTTCCTGGGATGCCTCTTCTTCCTTTTCTTGGACATGAAGTTCCAGCAGATCAGCAGCATCAAGGACAGGAAGAAGGCAGTGATGGTTGAGATCGGCTTTTCAGGTAAAGCACCTCTCCCAGACCTCTAGTCAGATAAGAGCAGCGGGAAACATGGTGTATCTGTGGTGTGAATGGACCACTGAATGGGAACTTTTGTGTCTACCCTCAAGTTCCACTTTTCTTCCTTCGGAGCCACACTGGCTGCTAGACAGCATTCTGAAATATGTTAAACATATACACCAACATGTCATCCTCCTAACAGAATTGGGCTGTCACGCATGAAAGGGTTGGGATTGTAAATCAGAGTTGTCAGTTCATGGCTTGGCTTGTGTGCTGTGTCTAATGCATTTGCTTTTCTAATGGAAATGAATGTGTGTGTGTGTGTGTGTGTGTGTGTGTGTGTGTGCTTATGAATGCACTATCAAAGACAGTACAATAAAAAAGGACAATTATGTTAAAACAGAGCACTGGCCATAACTCGTAATATGACTGTCCTACATGGAAAAATGATCGTGCCTAAAATATTGTGCTTAAGGCCTTTAAGTCACCACTGCTGAACCAGTATTCCGCAGGTTCCCTTTCAAAACAAGACATTCCTTATTTTGAGAGATTGCAGAAGGCTGAAACACATGAACACAGAAATGAATGAGGTCAGCCAGTGGCCTTACCCATGTCTAGAATCTGAGTCACAATTGACAATGGCTGACTGACTGACTGAAATTAGTTGCTATGCTATGCTGTCCTGCGCTGTTGTTATGGGCAACATTTGTTTTTCAGTTCTGCACTGAACTAGGCTATTCTGTGGTTACAGGTTTCTGGACGTTCATGTGGTTTGTCAGCTTTTGCTTCCTGGCTAACCAGTGGAGCCGCACCACTCCAGACGAGCTGCCCTTGAACCAGGGGGCCGACGCTGCCCGCGCCGGCATCGCGTTCTCCTTCTTCTCCATTTTTACTTGGGTGAGCGCCTCAAAGTCACACTAACATCAACACCAAAGCAGTTCAATCTGTTATGTTAATTTCCATATTTGAATAATTAGAATGTGAATCATTGTTAGTAGTGCGACTGCTAGAATAATACTTCCTTGTTAACACTAACCATAAGGCGTCTGTCTGAAGGCACTTACCACACAATGATTGTTTAGGTGTTTGTATTCTCTGGAAACGAAACTTATGACCTTTGTGAGATTAGTTTCACAGGAGGAATTTGTAGACTATGTAGACACGCCAAAAACACAGATTGGATGCTGTGAGACATTTGCCTCAATCCATACTACATGTAGAAAGTAGCTATGCCTAACAGGAGAGCTAAACCTATTTATATGCGCTACTTGTGAATTGGAGGAAACTGATGAATGAATCAGATTCCCTCAACTGCAGCTGCTCTTAATCCGTAAGCGGTAAAAAAAAAAAAACCTGTGTCTACACCCAGCAAGCCACCTTACCGTTTGCTCTCAGTCTATTTACATCCGGATGTTCTCTTTAGGCCTCAGGCTTCCGAAGGCGAGTACACAAAGACGGGGAAGACAGAAAAAGAGCCGTCCTCGGGCTAAGAATAAGTCATTACATCATGGCCCATCTATGCCACATAGACCTGAACTACATTAGTGGGAAAATAGTGCTCCACATACTTGAGGCTGACGCTGGGAAATGGGAGCGATCACACAAAAGCACTACTCCAGTTTTCTATTGCGGCTAACGGAGGTGAAAGGGAAGCGCAGGACTTGTCCCCATGTGCACCAGAGGCTATGAATAGGGTGCAGCTCCACTGCCCGTTTGTGTACAACTACAGTTAAGACTACACCCGTCTCAGGCAGACAAGGTCAGAGATCTCCAAAAACACCTGTGTGGAGGAATCCCGATACTAATTACTCATTAACACCACACATTCACACAGGTGTGGGGGAGAGAGCAGCGCCAGAGGGGCAGCCCACAGCACTGTAGCACATTTATACATTATAAATAATGTATTGGTGGATTTTTGGGACGTTGGGTTGCAAATCCCACCAAATGAATAACCAAGGACAACAGATGAGATAATTCAAGGAAATATGTAATTTGAAGGAATATGTTGACAGGAGGGCGATCTGTGATCCCTGTGATCGCAGCTCCTGATTGTTCACTTAATTTAGGTCTTAGGGTCCAGATACCTGATCATGATGTTCTTACTTTGAAGCCTGAGGGGCAGCAACCAACAGTGTGTGCAACACCCTCTCTCAGTCAGTTCACTCCTAGTGTGTGCAACACCCTCTCAGTCAGTTCACTCCTTCCACCTGCCTGCTGAATACTGAATGTCGTAGCAAGAATCTTACCGTCTCTTTTTGCCCTTAAAGGTGCAGTCCGTGATTCTAATCCCATACACTTTTTGTCCTAGTGGTCATTTAGTTTGCGTAAAAAAAAATCTCGGGTGTAAACAATCCTAGCCAATCGACGTGGTGTTACAGGAGCAAAGAAGGGAGGGATGTTGATTGTGTGAATGGCTGTTGAGCTCAAATATCAACCAAATACAAATCACAGTCTGTAAGTGGATAGATTTTTACTTTCAAAAGTTATTTATAAAGTATACTGCATGTCATCAGATTTCCCCTGAAACCACACGTCACTCCCAGCACCATACATTCAAATTCCAGATGCCTACATTGTAGTGACAAAATATAATACCACAGGCAGTGATGAGTGAAATAACTAAATACGTGTAGTCTTATAGCACACCTTGACTGTTAAACAAAACTTCCACGCATTCTCATTCTTCAGGCTGGTTTGACTGTACGGGCCGTGCAGAAGTTCCTCCTGGGGACGGATATGAGCCTCTTCACCACGGAACACTTGGACGGCAACGCCACCATCCAGCCATACCCTGCCGGCACCGGGGCTGAGACCACCGACACCTACCAGAGTCCCCCCTTCACCGAGAACCTGGACTCTACCGCCCCCTACCAGGTGCCCATCTACTAGTGGATGGAGACTCAGCAGCATCAAAGTGGAGCAGGTCCAAATGTGTCTGTGTCAAGGGGAAGTTTGGGTGGGGAAAGGGGGGCGGGGGGGGGGATGGGTGGCTCACCCGACCAAGGTGGTGTAACAGTGTTCATAGGTAGTGCTGTGCTGTGATCCTCTGTGCAGGGTTTTTTTCGATCGTGGTGTCAACTTTCATCCTGATCTGTTTTAGGTAGTTCTGCGTTGCTATGCTAGGTGGTACCTGAAAATATATATATATATATAAACACGCTGCACATCGCACCCACATCAAAGGGTCTCTCTGACAGCTTCAGACCTCAGAGCAAAGTGGAATTAATTTGACCTGGTATAAAAGGAAGTATTTATGATGTGTGGTACAATGTTCTTTCAAGTGTTCATACCTGTAGGTGTTGGGAGAGGATATTATTTGTGTTGCATGTATCAAAACTTATACACATGAAGTGCCATGCATCAGGACATCTTGAACTACTAGGTTTCCATATGCTGTAGACATGTGGTCACGTGCAATATATTTAAAAAAGAGAATTATCAAATTGTCTTAAATCAGTCCTCAAATTATAGATATTATATACATTTTAAAGAATATGTTTACAAAAGCTGCCAAACTATTTGTTTGAAGATATTTTTTTTTCTGTGTGTGATGAGTAGTCTTCCAAAGGGGGTTCTAATGGCCCACGGATGCTCCAGAGTAGCCCATTATGAAGTGATGCAGGGTGATTCAGTGTCAACAGGTAGACATGCAAGTTCAGTGTTGGGATTTTTTTCCGTGTGAAAACATTTGTGCAGTTTTTGTGCTTACAGTAGACCTGTGTGGGAATTCAAGGGAGCTCAGTTTTACTTTTGTCTCTGTACAGTGGTGGTCAGTGGACATGAGAGGGCAGTCTGAACCAGTGTCTAGTAGGGGCTTAGTATTAAGTATTGAGGCGTCATAGCCCAGATATGAAACAGAAGTATAGCTGATACACACTGAAAGGAGGTTAGTTTTACTCTTTAACTCTCTCAAGACTCTGCCTTTTGTTACCGTTTGTGCGCTCCCGGTAAACTGTACAGTTACAAATATGGTGAAGATGCATGCAGTATTTGAAACATTTCATTTGATTTATCCTTGCTCAATTCAATGCAGCAAAATAGCGCAAGTTCTTCAGATTGAGCAAGCTAGGCTAATTCACTATGACGCTTCAACACAGGCCCCGTCTTCGAAGTTCAACCCAGTGAAGATCATTATTTGACTAGAGACAAGCTGATCAGAGACACATTTGCTTCCCTAAAAAGATGAGATTTTTCAGATGGGTGTAATTTTCAAAAGGCGTTTTGGTAAGTCATCAGTGCTTAGTCTAATATGTGGTAGATCATCTCCAATGTATCTATGTTCTGAGATAGGCCAATGTACACAAAGTAACTGATTGTAACACAGTACATTATAAATGGAGTACGTTTGTGAATCTGAGTAGGGTCTCGTGTTTCCTGTCCTAACACTGCACTCTTGTTAAAATGCTTCATGGACCAATTTTTTTACAGCTCTCTCTCGTTTGTTCTCTCTTTATTTTGTACCACATAATATCCACAGGCGTGATGGCCCATCTTGTCTGTAAATGCTGTTCATAGAAGACGTATTGTTTTCAAACTGAATGTCTTTGGACTGCAGTTGTCTGACATCATGGAAATAAAAAAAAACTTGTTTTTGATGAGTTTGTTAGTTTCTGATGATACCTCAATGCCCTCCCGTTTCCTCTTTCTCTCGCTCACACACACACTCGCTCACGCACATGCACAGACACACAAGCACTTTTAACTGCACTCCTATGCAAGATGCTATTTTGGTACACTACTGCTTAACTGCATCTTCAGCAGTGTGGCAATATGTTGGTCAGGCATTCAAGAGATCTTTGTACCTGAAGCAGGGCAGCTAGTACACTACACATTTACATTTAGTAATTAAGCAGACGCTTTTATCCAAAGCGACGTACAAAGGAGACATTCACTGAGAACAAGACGTCAACTAATGAACAAAACACAGTAATAAATACGTTGGCTCTGGAGATTCTTTGGAATGAAGAGTGCGTTACAAATAAAATGCATTATTATTATTATTATTATTATAAAAAAAAGCTGCCTCCACACAGCCAGTCCAATGAGTGTTTAAGAACAGGCCCAGACAGAGGAGAGCTTCATACTTATTTATGAGAAAAGACTAACTGTTTGACTAACCTTACTCGCCCCTATTATTCATACTTCAATGGTGCATGAAGATATGACTGGTGTGTAAGCACTGCGGCAAGACGGATTCTAATCCTGAGCGAAACGGTTTTTAATATGGATGATACTTGCTCTTCAAATAGGAGTGCATGACTGAACATTTTCCCTTTGAGAGCTTCACGTGTACTAAATACTTGATGACAGAATGGCTATTCTCTGTGGATAAAGATATGAGCCACAGCAGCCAGAGCAGTACAGTGACATTGACCAGTGCAAGAATATGTCTATATAGACTTTGTAGTTAAAGGCATGAAGTGTTAAACAAGCATTCTACATCTATTCCTTCTGAATTCACTTCCAACAAGACATCTGAAAGAAAGTAATCAGTCTGAATCAGTTTGGAGACTTGACAGCTTTTTCCTCTTCGTGTTTTTACGCCTTTTAATTGTTTGCATTTTTTTTTGTTCACATGACGTAACCGCTTCAATTGTTGTCAGTTAATGTACTGAGTGAGTAGTGAGGGATGATCGTGTTCAGGTGGGGAAAATGCTTAAATAAATACATTAGTTTTCCCAAAAGGCAAACTTGATAAAATTCTTTCAAAAATTAAACATATTTAGAAAAGAAAAGAAAAAAAAAAAAATCAATGGAAGCAAATTGAAAAGACTTAAGGACTGAAATTAACAACCAGCTAATCTTGCCACCCTTTTCGTTCGAAACTAATAACATTTGGGTGACAAATTCCCCTGTTTAAAATCCAGCCCCTGATGCAAATAGCAAGATTAGCATCGATTAAACCATGCGGGCTTTAGAAAAATTACAGATTACTTGCATTAGCTCTCAAAAATGTTCAAGTAATGACTCGTCTTGCTTAAATAACAAAAAGTGTTAGTCCTGCGTGTTTGGAAGGGGAAATGGAGTACCCTGGACTGGTCAGGTATCTGTAACATAGGGCCTACATTTCCCAGGCTCCAACACAGGCTCACATTCCCCACTCACTCTCACACCAACATCACACCCTCACTGGTAGAAGCACTCAATCAATCAATCAATCATTCTTCTCAAGCCTCATAAAACACGCTGGAGTTGCTCCGGTCATCTGGACTAGCAGACAGAGCTGGCTGTGGCTGTAGCTGTAGCTGTGGCTGTGGCTGTGCATGTGAGCGCAGGCAAAGACTTAGCTGATGATCTTGCTGATGGCCTGCAAAGAGGGGAAGTCGTCGTCTCCCCCCATGTGTAAGGTCTTGTGGGAGTTGAAGTCCTTCTGGGCCAGCACCTGCCTACAGGTGGGGCAGACCTGGCAGTCCAGCTCGGGTCCCAGGCTGGGAGAGCTGGTCTGCCAGGCCGTCTTCTTTTTGTTCTTCTTGGCCTTGGCGGCCCCGCCTTGCTGCTTCTCCTGGGCCTTGAAGTCCCCGTGGGCAGTGAGGAGCTCCTGCTGCTTGTGCGTGTCCGGCAGCAGCACCAGCAGCTCGTTTAACACCCTGTTGAAGTTGTCGCCCAGCAGCTCCTGGCAGCTCTTGTGGTACTGGGCTGCTGAGATCACACCCTAACAAGGGGGCAAGACAGCGAGGCACGTTCCTATGTTAGTGCGCACTATTGACTTCACAGGAACCAGCTTAACTGAGGAACTATCAGAGGTACGGTCTTCTTAAAAAAAAACAATCTCTTATTAGGAGGGTGTGCACACACACACACACCTGTAGGTTTTTTTTTTTTTTTAAACAAATCATCACTGCAGTTCAGTATGATGAAAATATGATGCAATATGCAACCAAACCTCTAAAGGAACACACTGTAGGCAAGACACATTTCTTAAATCTTTTCAAAACTTTTCAGACAACTAGGGTCATCTTTATGAATGGAGGTGTTTGTTACCTGTCGGAATTGGCCAGAGTAATTCTTAAACTCGTTGAACTTTGACTCATCATCCTGAAGGTAGACTTTAATAGACTGAATCAGGTCCATGTTCCTCTTATGGAAATTCTCAGGTCTGAGGTAGGTCCCGAGAGACTGTGTTGGTCTGATGAAAAGACAAATACATAACTTGAATTAAATATATATATATATATATGTGGCTAGTCAAACCCTTTTACAGACTGCTTTGAAAAATTATTATACTATTTTACACAGGCTACGTATTCTGTTGGGATGGTGGGAAAGGTTCTGGAACTATTCATGGCTTTAGCTACACTATGTGTCTGACACAACAGTGGCAGCTCCAGGCCTACACGTGTGTCATGTTTAAGCAGCTCTCTATGGAAAACCATGACTGGATCCATTTCAAGAACATAGTCTGTGGCCAACTATACCAGACACAAAAAAATCTATGAAAGCTAGATGAAATTTATATATACTGGCCTAACTCTTTAGCATTACATCCAAGCCCACATGTTTTACTCTGTGGTCGGGTAATTCTTGTTTGGAAAATAAATGATCTCTGGTTCAACTCTGGTGCAAATATTTTTTGATTACGTAAAATAAAGTAAATCAAGTGTGAATAAAACAAGACGACCATTTTTGAGGAGCCAAAAAGCAAACAGGGTTCACACACCGATTGGCAGCAGGAGCAGGAGCAGGAGCAGGCTCCACAACATTACTGTTCAGAGGAACGCCTGTAAATCCAGGAGGAGGTTTGGTGACCATGGCTGCTACACCCCCCAGCCCTGGCGGTGGAGGCGGGGGCCCAGTGTGGGCACTCTTCAAGGGGAAGGCGCTTTTGAATCCTGAGGGGGAAGAAAAATCAGCACACCATCAGCATACACCCACAACAAGGGAAAAGCCGCTACACTCAGCCTTTATCAGAACAGTTAATTGGGTCTTTTCACTCACTGACAAACTGAATATTGATGGCGTCCTATGAAACTCCTTAGGTCTGCGCCAATGACATTTATTTGCCGGCTAATTCTGATACCAAGTGTCAGCCGATAAGTTCCATACGGGCTGTACTAAACTGCACTCAATTTTCAATTTCAGTTTTCACTCCCTTTAAACCACCGTTGTAACTGGTATTTTGTGTTCAAAACTGTTGAAAACATCACATCTATTAATCATCTGGTAAACTGAAGTACAAAAGTACAGAAAGTTCCATGAAGGGGTTGCATGATTCTAACCAATGCTAACAATGAGGACAATGGGGCACACTGGAAGAAGGACTATTATGTGCAGGGAAATAACAACTGGCCTGCTTGTCGGTGCAGTACCAAATAAATGATCAAGCAGGATGCCATCGTTTTTGGGGTGACCTATCCTTTTAACTCATCACAAAGAGCAAAAAGGGGGGTACACTACCAGGTGGAGGCTTTTTGGAGATGAGGGCGGGAAAATCCTCTTCCACAGGAAGGGGTGCCGGGTCTGACGCTGGCAGTGGTTTGACAGGAGGAGGCTGCTCGGTCGGGGCCATCACATGGCCGCTGTTCTGCACCACGGTCCATTCCGTGTAGCCGTTCATCAGAGCGCTTGACTTGGGCACCCCCGCTGGAGTGTTGGGGTTCAGTGCAGAAGCTTTGGGGGCGCTGGTGTCCGGCGGCGGCTTGCTTTGCGGTACATTCTCTTTGTGAGCAGCACTGGACGCCATTTCGCCCAGGTCGGTTGGAGCCCCGGGAGCACCGGAGGAAGCGGGGGCGGACAGCTTCTTCTTCTTGCCCACCTTGGCGCTGGGCTGGGGGACCGCGCCGGCCTTCACCGTCAGGAGCGAGGAGATGTCCAGCATAGTGGGCACCGGCTGGACCTTCTGGACCGTCTTGCCCGGCCGGGGATCGTCCTCGTCCGACGAACACGGTGACTTGACTTTCAGGGTGGCGGCTTTGGGACCCTCGGCAGTACCAAGCTTCTTCTTGCGTTTGGATGAAGAGGAGGAGGAAGAGGATGACGAGGAGGAGGGCATGAGGGGCTGAGGGCCACTCAAGGAGATGGGGGCAGACACAGGGGGAGCGCTGGGGGTTTTGCTGGGCGCCGCCGGCTTGCCTCCGGCATTGGCCCATGCCGACCGCGTGCTTTCGGGCGGTTTCCTGGGTTTGATTTTGGAGATGAGGGCTGGGAAGTCTTCCTCCTGGAAGGATGACTTGCTTCGGGGTGGTGCACTGTAGGCGGGAGTCATCGGTGAAGAATGCTTCACGGTAGAGAGGCTGGGGAAATCATCCTCCTTCAGATTGACTGGAGCAGGTTTGATTGAGCTGCTAGCGAGAGGGAGAGCGAGAGAGCGGTGAGGTGGAGAAACAGAGCATGTCATATCATGTCATGTGTTGTGATCCTATCACCAAAGCAAGAGCGGCACAAAGCTATGCCAAGCAGCGTCCATGCTTACCTTGTACCAGGCGGAGGGTTCCCCAGAACAGGGAAGTCACCTCCTGTAAGTGCAATGTTTCCTACCGCTGGTCGACCTGAAAAAAACAAAACAAGAAAGAATGACTCCATGCATGAAAGTCAAAGGATCAGGGAGCAAATGATTTCCCAAGACAGGCAAAAAAAAAGTACAGAGTGTTCTACAGGTCACGGGTTCAACTAGGATTCTCTCAGTCGTCACCTTGTGCTTCACTGGGCAGTTTTGCAGTGCCTCTGGCGTTTCTCATCTCCTCTGGGTCTACCCTCTCTCGGGGTTTCTGCGGGCCTCTGTCCGGAGGGGGCCCTCGCTCCTCCGGTCCTCGGGTGGCCAGTGAGGCCTGGAGTGCGGCGGCCATCTCCCTCTCCTCCTCCTCTCTGCATGTACACAGCAAAAGCCCTCAATGCACGACCAGCTGCACCAGTGCTTTTCCATTGCAGCGTGCACTACAGCTCAACTACATGACACCTTCAGTCATGCATGAGGAAATCCTGCGCTCACCAGTCACCATGCATTTACTATGTATGGCCAACGGCAAATGCGGCAGAGCAGGGCAACCCGCTGAGAATAATTGGCAATAGACAGAATTTGGGTGCATATTTGCCCTATGAGTAGGGCTGAACGATTTGGGAAAATCAAATTGCGATTCTTTTCCCCCAATATTGCGATTGTGATTTAATATGCGATTTTTTTTATTTTATCCTCAATTTTTTCCCCAACAAATCGTAATGAATGATTTAAATATGACCAACACAATATTAGATACATTTAGTGTAAATGTTATTTCCCACATTTTACATTTTTATTTAACTGCTCATTACAGAATCAAGAACAACCAATCGGTGGCTTTGCCACTGTGCATCTAAGTAATTTAAACAAAGTAATGGTAAGAATAAACACAAGGCATGCACTTTTTAAACACTCTGTTCAAAATGTACCATCTTAAGAAGAAAAAAAAAAAAAAAAAGGCCGTTTTATCATATCGCGATTAAATCGCAAATGCAATTAATCGTTCAGCCCTACCTATGAGTACTCTAAAAATCTGAGCTGCTCCATGATAGAAGGCTTTGTTATATGTCTCATACCGCTTAAGCCACCACAACAATTAATGTCATTAAAAACCCTTAATCTCAGACGGGGCATCGAGTAATTCAATGGAATTATAAATCCATTGCTTAATGAGGTGTTGTCCTGGACCATCCTAGCTGGGATGTCTACTAAACATCCTTCTCTAGTTTTTAGGAATTAAATTAGCTTGACATCTTAGTATAAACACCAAGAGGGAATAGACTGTTCCACTTAAAGAGGACGTATTATTATGCTTCTCTGTTTTTCCCCCATTCCTTTAGGGTGTTATATAGATTTTTGTGAATGTAAACGGTCAGCATTTTTCTCAGCTGAAATGCCTTGTTGAAATTCCGGCCCTTTTCCTTTGTTACAAGATAACACAATCTCGTAACACATTTGTACCCACCTAGCTGATCAAAAGCAAACACACTTAAAGACACAAGAGCTTTAACAGTGCATTTCAGACAGGGTGAATAGAGATGTAGAGTGCGAGAAAAAACATTGTGTTTTTGAAACATTGAAGTATGTAAATCTATTCTAGTAGACCTCAAAAATAAAATGAGGAACATTGAAAATGAGCATAATAGGTCCTCTTTAAGCCCTCAATCAGAGAGCTCTTTATTTGGTAGGAACACTTTGTTATTGATAAAATGTTCTGTGCAAATGGACTGTGCAACCTGTTCCAGTGGTATATATAGTGGGACTGAGTTTTTACCGGTTGTATCTCCAGCTCTTCCTCATATTTTGCTGTGTTCCTGGGGCTCGTCCTCGGCCTGCTCGTCTATTGAAACGATCCACCTCCTCGTAATCCTCAGTGCCAATTTGACCTTTAAAAAAGGCAAAAAAAATGACAGCCAGTGAACTGGAGAGTAAATCAATTATCATTGCAGACAGGGATGGTAACATTCTTTAAAGGCACCATACTCCCACGATCCCACAGCAATGGACAATCAGATACAGACACCAAAGGCACTTAAATGTCCCTCAGACTTGACATGACTACGGAATTCTGTTGGTATGAGAAGAAATATGGTTTTCCTGGAATTCCTGGGCAGTCTGTCTCTGTGAGCCAATACAGATACAATATCTGCCGTTTACACGTTTAAAAACAGATGACATTGTAGAAAATATCTGTAATAGCCAGAATGTTAATGCAAACTCCTTACAAAACACCAAGCATGCTGAACAGCACAGTCATTATTATTAAATTACTGTTTAGCTAGTTGTCGTTAGAACTGACAACCCATTTATCTGCAGAAACAAATTAAACGATTGCCATATGCACTTCAGTCAAAGTAACAGATTTTCACTAACCACTGTTTTGTTTTTCTTCTTCCCCTCCTATCGCCTACACTTCCGTTTTGAGTACTAGGACCGATAGTTGCATTTCACAGTGTTGCTGCACTGTAGCCTAATTATGAAACTCCTGGAATGAGGAGGATCCCACAGGGGATGTCATTGTAATCTCCCACACAAAATCATAATTTCGTGAAAACCCCCTTGAAATCGGTCTTGGCTGTGGACTAACAATCGGCTGTCCTCAGGGGGCACCTTCCAGCTTGGGGGACCCAGTAAATGGCCTACTTTGCCTTTCCTGTGGTGATGCCCCTGTCGCAAAATGTGGGTGGGGAACAAAAATAACACTACACACACACACAACACAGAGACAGACCTCCTAAGGCCCAATGCAGACGGAGTCTAGTTTGTCTGAACCCGGTGAACCCCGTTTCCGGATAGCCCTATCATGCAGACGAACGCACTGTATCCGCACTTCCTCGAATCGGGGGTCCAAGTGAGTAAACTCGAAATCCGATTGCTGTTGGTGTTCGTCTGCACGCTATCCGCATACCTAATCGGATTGCCCCACGTGATCGCATCATTAGACCAGCCAGAACAATGGACACAACCGGCATTATTTAATAACTGAATGGGTTGCCATGGCGCAGTGAGTGTGGCAGCCAGTTATAACAGCTCTCCAGTTAAAAAAAAAAAATTCTTCCTATTACCTTGCTGCTTTTCCACGTGAATTTCCCTAACGGGATTAATACAAATGTATCTATCAATCTGTTGTTAGGAAAGGGATGACATTAACAAGCCACACTTTAATCTATCACTGTTTAATCTATTTGCATCAGACTATTTTTCAAAAACCAGTTTTTAAAAGTGTCAGCAATAGCCTATATGAGCAAATCATAGTGAAAAGATTTTTTATTATAGACGGAAGTTTCTAAACAGATGAATGTTACGTTAGCTTTAGTCCTGTCAGACAACGATAGCGATAGCTACTAGCTAGCGCTAACGTTACTTGAGAGGTAGCCTACAGTACGTGAAGGACAAAGCCCTCAACAATAGCCTACATTTGCAATTGTAAACCATGAAACATTCAGGATCCACAGCACTTGCATTGTGGTCTCTCGTGCTCAAGCTCAGCATCTCCATAAAGCACAGGCATTTAAACAACTCAGACATGTCATGTTGCACATTGCTTTGTTGCACTGTTCTAAACTCTTTATTATCAATAACAAATATAATAATTTTTCGCTTAACCTACAGTCTGCTCTTACCACTGATTTTATAAACCACCATAATGTGTTACTGTGCAGATTAAATGTAGGCTACGCGGCTAAGCTAAACGTTGCTAGTTGGAGCTCAACTACTGTCATATGTTACTTTGATAGCATGCTCCTGTCTTCTTCTCCGTTTTCTTCAGTTGTCTGTAGCACCAAAGCGCCACCAACAGGCGTGGGGGATGTACTACAGCTGAGTCAATCGGATTCGCTGGGTTCATGTGCACGCGATTTAAAAAGTTGATATGTGTGAAAAATGAACCCGGGTTCAGGCAAACTAGGCTTCGTCTGCATGGGGTCTAAATGTCAGGCACACCCAGGTGCAACCAATGAAAAAACGTCAAAACAGATCAACCAACTCGGTTCTTCTCACCATCTCTGTTAGGATCTCCACCATTTCTCCTCTGCTGGCGAGGGGCATAGCTGAACTGCAGGTCGATGTGCCGGTTCTGGCGAGCCTCGGCCCGGTTCTTGCTGTGGGCTCCAGCCTTGTGGGCTTTGTAGTCGATCTCAGTGCGAAAGGCGTGAGTGAACTGCTCTGTGCTGCAGCGGCCCTCCTCGCAAAGGTAATGGCTCTCCCGGAAATGCTCCATGAGGTACTGATAATCGCTGTGGAAAGGAACTAGTTTTAACCACTTCTTTACAGCTCAAGAGCCTCATACACTATAGCTGGCACCCACATTGCACAAAGGCACTCCTGGGGTCTGTAGTCCATCAGTTTGGTGTTGCTAGTGGGACAATTACTTAAGAGCATGTTCAGGAATTATTGTTAAATACATCCATTCTGCTCTGATCTGTTGTTTTAGAGATGCTTCAATACTTTACTCCAGGTTCCTGTACCTAGAGTACACCTGCTCACGTTGCCTGAAATATCTGTCCTTACCATTACTGGCCCTATTACTGGCCCATGGCTATCATAGATTAGCTACAGGAGTGCAACACACATGTAAAGGAGTACATATATCTTGCATGCGACCATGGAGTAGAATAGTGCCTTAAGCAAAAATTCGATATGCACCGAGGAGTTCCACTTTACTAACCTGTAGTACTCTTGGGCTCCATCTGCATCGCAGAAATGGCAGAAATAGTGATCTCTCCGCAGGTGTTTGAGGAGCTCGTCATTGTCCAAGTAGCGCTCGTCACAAAATTTACACAAGGGGTGACCTCGGTGGGATGTGTCATCTGGGTCCCCTTGCGTTCGATGTCGAGCCAAGTCTTTGCGATTGTACCACTTTTTCTCATATGAAAATATCTGGGGAGATGTGACCGAAACAGCTTCAAATGACAACCTTCCCATGTGGCCACAAGAGGACACATATTTCATCACAGCCCAGAAACAACAATACAAAAATTCATAATAAAGAAAACACATCACAAGTATATTACCTTCAAGTGCCTGGCACAGATTTTACAGCAAAATAGTTCATGCTGTTTTCTCATGTGTTGTTCCAACTCTTCAAATTTAGAAAAAACCTTTGGTTCCCGACACTGTGGACACTCGGATAGCAAAATCCGCCTGACATGGGAAATGAGAAATACCAGTATGTCAGACACTAGCACACATAGCATATGGCATACAGAACACAGCAATGAATCAGTTATACCCATGATAATCATCAGTACCATAATTTAACAAAGAAATGTTGCACAACTGTACTTACCGATACTGTGCATAGATCTTGGTATCACTGAAATAGATGTCATTCTCACACTGGAGCTGATCAGTTGAAAGTGATAAAAAAGGTTGGCGTTTCTTGACAAAAATAACCTGGAAAATAAACGTAGGAAAATTAAATGTTCGGATTGATATTTGAACATCTGTCAGTAAGCCCAGATACCCTAACATCCACAATCGCTGATTACCCAATATCTGGTGTTCCAAGAAAAAAAAAAAAACACTTCCACTATAACGTTACTGTCACCACTGAAGCTATCTCTGTAGAGGTAGGCCTATATTTTTTATTTTCTTGTGGATAAAAAGTCGCTCAGTTGAGAAGTTTATATACCGCATACATAAAACAGAAAACAGGTCGACAGACAAGCAATTATCTGAGTTCACATTTCCATTCCAACCTCGCCGTTCCCATGTGACTGACTGACGTTATCATGTACACACGAACAGCTGAAGGCAATGTAAGAAATGACACGTTGTACAACAACCTAACCTGGTTGTTAAGTAATTTTACTACAAGGGATTGCATAATCCTACAACCAGCCACTCGGTGAAATTGACTACCTATGCTAGCTAGATAGCTGGCTGTGTCAGCTAGCTCACCAAAATCTCAGTCATTCAAACGAAAACAATCAGTCATTCAAACGAAATCACATGTCGTTTTGGTTACGCTGGAATGTTCGGGAGAACAAAACAAAATATGAACCACCTAGGCTACACAACAACATAATAAACAGAGCAATAAACCACGTACGTGTGGCTAATGTTAGAAATGGAGCTGCATAGGTCTAGCAATGGTAACTAGCTATACAGCTAGATAGAACTGTTAGCGATCCAAGTTTGTATAGCTGACAGTGCGTGTCTAAATATGCCAACCAATACTTGGAACTTCACATAAATGATCAAGTTGCTGCGTATTATCTCAATTTACTGCAACTGTTATAAGTATCGAGAACTAATAAAGCTAGCTGTAAAGCTATCAATCCTAGCTGTCAATTTGCTATGCAACGTTAACGTTAGCCAGCTGGCTAAGTGGGCCAAACATCAGCTAGGGATAACTCGCTAGCTACTTCGCTACCATTAGCATCAAACACACTATAAAGTAACCTTGTGCTTTAGAAGTCCAGTTAGACATGTCTAAACAATAGGCCTTTATAACGATTAGCAGATAAAGATACATAAACAGATAGTTAGCTCGTTACCAACCTTGTCAAGTTCCTCCCGGCACACGGCGCAGTATTTTTGCTCACATAGCACCCTCATCTTGGTTGAGCAACGGTAGCACACCGGGTGATCACATTTTCCTAAAGCGAAAATGTCGATATCTTGACAGCAGAGCACACACGTGCGTTCGGTTTCTTTCATAGATGTTGATTCCATGATATAAAGGCACGAATTACGAATGTATAGGTTTGCAGACTTGTATTAGCGGTGAAAACCCGAGAATGTGAGGTCTCTCAAGATTGCGTTGTTGGCTAGTTACGCTAAGTTTGTGTTGGGAGGGTGGCTGACGACGATGCACCTGTTTACGTAACAGCATGTGCCGATGCATTGTGGGTGAAATGGTTCTCGGACTGTCTCAGAGGAAGTTGTCAGTAGATGGTGGTGGGAGTGTGCAAGTAACAGTCGTTGTCATTTTGTATGCTGCAGATTAGCATTTCTGCAAATTCCGGTGTATTAAAAAGAAATCTCTACACGAGAATAAATGGGGTTTGGGGAAATCGATAAAATAACGCTCACAGGTCAATCACTTGGACATGGTAAAGTAATTTAAACCAATGCATAAATAAACAAGACAACACATAGCCTACATGGTTAAAAATTAATTGACACAAATTATCATGTCATATTCTATGCTGAGGTGTGTTTCCAGGTGCCCACAGTATTTTATTCCTGCAGGCTTCTACCTGGAGGTAAGTCACATAAGAGTATTTAAGTCCTTGTTCCATGGATTTTTCTGTAAATGTCATAAAGTCATATTATTTTCATTTGGCATATTCTTCCATGTTCACTTAAAATGCACTGGGAAAATGTACCCCCAGTAACTGTAACTGATCAGCAAATGAAAATGAGAATCACACTCACGAGCAGGGACTGGAGAAGGTGGGCTGTCCACTTCATGACATAGAGATGTACCAAAACCCAGATCCAGGATTTTTTTCTTTGGAACCAGGAAGTCTTCTGACAGAAATATCCAGTTGGCCAATACTCAGAGCCATACATTCTCTGAGTATGGCTGGCTTATGTTAGAGCTGCAGTGTATTCCTGTTCTCATTTCTAGACCCATGTTTTGTTCAGTATTCCAGAATTCACCCATAAATGTAGTTCATAGCCAGTGTATTAGTCCATGATTTGATCAGGTTTTTATTTGTTCTTGTCTTGTTGTGTTGACCCACCTGTCTTCAGCAGTGAGTTGCATTGCATTTTGCATTGCAGTGTGATTGAATTTGTGAAAATTTGTGCCAATACAGCAGCTCAGGTTGCTATTTGACAGCTCAGCGACTAAGGCACCAGCAAATGCGACTTTTGGCCACTGAGGAGTCCATTCCTATGCCCCCTCCTATTAGATCTTCAATCTCTACAAATATTGTCCCTCTTCTGACATCAGTGAGGGGAGCAGTGGATAAAGAGATTCACACATATAATGAGATTCATGATCTTAGCCAGTATATTTGGGCATTTGAGAAAGAGGATTTATTTGAGTGTAAGCAGGTTCACTAATGGTGCCTGTTAGCTCAAGTCAGCTCACGACACCCCAAAGTAAATATGAAACCAGATGTATGTCAACTTAACTGATAAACAACATATCATTCCTAGAAATGTTTCACATACTAATGGTGGTTCCTGAAAATAAGCAACTCTAATGCCCTGTTCATCTTTACCTCTCATGTCAACATTTCATTGTTCCGCCACTAGATGGCAGGCTGACGCCTCATGGCGATACTCAGGGTTTGTGATAAGATCACTCCTTGTCCCTGTCTCATTAGGCTCTTTCATGTAACATAGAGAATGCTAACTGTGTCCTCCTCCATTAAACAACGGCCAATTACAATGCATTAAGATTTGAATATCATACCACTGCCAATGTCCAGCAGCCTTCATGGTTTCTTAAGCGTTAATGGTCTTGAATGTTTACTACATTTCAGCATTTGATGTTTGCTAGCGATTAGGGCCATCTTTATCACCCCACAATCCTATTCCAAATACACTGCCATAATTCTTTTTTTAAACCAGTGTTATAGAAAGCCCCTCAGATCTAATTCAGATCTAAAACAACAGAGGAGGCAAATAGATATCACTAGCTAGAAAAGCCCCATGAGAGGCTGCAGTGATGGAGATGAGCAAACATGTTGTGACTGACCCCTGGGTGAGTCCTCGGGCATGAGCAGAACTCCAGAAGTGGCTCTGCAGCCCGGAGGTGGGAGGTGCATCTTTGGCCCCCTTGGCTGAGAGGATAATGTCACATAATATTTGTATTTTGTATTTGTGGACATGCGTTATGTTTTTTTTTCGCAGCTCAACATTGGCTCTTGGTGTTGTTTTGGGGGGGGTTTGAATCAGAGGAGAGGAAAGGGGACAGGAAAGCATTTTTTCTGTGGGAAAGCTGGCTACTGCCACCATCTTTCCTCCCTCTCCTATGCGTCGGCTCCAAGTGGGGATTTGCTCTATCTTTTACCGACTTAGCCCCTCGGTGTGCTCAGAAGGCACGAGAAAGATAGAAAGGATGAAAGAGAATGGATTTTTTTTGTGCCGTGTGTGTCCTTATCATGATCTGATACATTACAAATTTGTGTGACTGACTCATCAAAGAGCACTCGAAGGGGACAGGAAGCAGAATTGGATCCCTGGTTTTGCCGGGTGAAAGTGACTGATTGTGGCGCTGCTCTATCTCAGAGCCAAGCCACATTTAAGAGTCCCCCCGCCGCCGTCACACACACACTAGTTGACGACTTGGGCTCCACCATTACCTTTTGTGTGGTGATTTTACCTCACTAACACGTGTGCATTCGGTGATTATTTGGTGCTTGCTGCACCTCATTAAAGTTCCCTATGCTGCAGTCACACAGAGAGTAGCAGAGGTTAATGCCAGTCAATTGCTGTTGCTATGTTCCTGTCTTTCTCTCTCTCTCTCTCTAACACACACACACACACACACATTCTTTATCTCTCACTCTGTCTTTGTCTATACCAATATCTCTGTCTTCCATTCAGGCCCCAGAATCCCTCTCTCCTTTGCCCTTTCTCTCTTAATTTAATTTAATTTATATAGCGTCAAAAGAATAAAATTGTCTTAGCATATCTGGTTTTGAATAACTATGTATGTCCCTTTTTTAAGTTGGTGTTTCTTCTTCTGCCTCTGCCATGCTTCTCAATCTGTCTATCTGTTCTTGCTTAATGTTCCTATTTCTTGTGATGAATGAGTCTGTCATCTTCCCTGTCTCCTTCTCTCCACCTCTCTCATTCAATCTTTCTGTGACACACACATGTACACGTACAAACACACACACACACATACAAAACAAACAACTCCACTCCTCTTTCATCTGTAGGCCTTTGTGGCTCCAGTGACGTCTCTCTGTGAGGTGGATGTTTGATTTCATCCAGTGAAAGGTTGTGAAGAGGGGGCGAAGGGGAGTGCTGGTGGTGAGGGAACGAGGGGTCAGTTGGGAGCCACACAAGTGTGAGGTCATTAAAGCAGAAAGGCGATAGCCCAAGGCATCTCTTGGCCTGTAGCAGCTTATAAATACACGCACACACACACACACTCACATACACACACACACACACACAGATGTGTGTGCACTTACACATGTGCACATGGCATCCTTTACTGTTTATTCTACAGCTCAAAGTGAGGTTACAAACTACTCTCTTCTCTTCTCATCTCTTCTCTTCTCTTCTGTACTCTTCTCTTCTCTGCCATCTCTGCATAACTGCCCTGAGGTTCCTACCTTTTCAGACCACTTCCAGTTGTGGTCCTCAGTTGTCAGAGCATGGTGCAAACACAGCTTTCCTTCAAGTTGACTATCAGCAGCTGTCCAACTGAAACCGTGACTGACATGTGGAGGCTTAACCCGCCCACAAAGTCTCTCACCATTGGTGGAACTAGTCCGTTCCCTTTCCTCCCTCCCCCTCTCACACTCTTAAAGCTGGCGTGACATTCTTTGCTTGAAGGCCTTCCAGCAATCTGGTCACGGCACATCCATATAGCACTCAATTTAGAATGTTCATCTCATCGACTCTTCCATAGCTTCAGTTGCTCTTATGGATTGGGTATGACCCAATACCATTGCAGCATCCAAGAACAAGTAATCAGCGGTCAAGCATAGATAATGGTCATTTGTAAATTGATTGACGTCTGTTTTATACAGTGTTTTTTTTATACATCGTTTTTTAAAGACATTGAATGCTTGCATCTACTTATGACATGTTGAAGTCAAGAGAAGGATTGTATAAAGATTTCAGCTGACTTGAAGTTAAAGGAATAATTTCTATTTCAACAGTATTATAAAAAACACTCCATTCACAAATGGAGAGATACTAATACATGGAAAACATCTGACACATATATCCCTCAAGTGTCCTATTGGATTGCATCTCTGTTTACCTACCCGCTATAGGTTAGCTGCATTGGCTAATCAGGCTCAATGGTGTTTACAGTATCAATAAACCCACAGCCACAGTTGGCCTCTCAGGTGCAGGTGTGAAGCCTGTTTGGTTGCGCGTGATACGGCCAACCTCTCTTACCGCAAGCCGAGTGTCAGCAATAAAGAGGCGGCGGTGTGGCAAAAAGCTGTTAAACAACCACAAACACAATTGCTACTGCGCAAACCCCCCACACACCCTTTAATGAACCGCTGCCTGAGCCTAATGAGTCCCACAGGAGAAGTGTGTTTGTGCATTGTGCCGTCCCGCTGCGCCAGGATCACGGGAGTGACGTCGGTGCATTTTGACCCTTCATGGCTTCCTTTCTTCTCCAGCTGGTAGCTGTGTGATTCTGCCTCTTTGCGAAGAAAAAAAAACAGCAACAGCATTGGCGTGAGACATCTTCACCAATAAGCTCTGCTCAAACTGCGGCATTTACATTTCCCTACGCGCACAAAACAATACAGCCAGAGGTGTCAACTGTTAAGGCTGACTTGGTGTGAGAAATGGTGTGATTAACCTGAACAGGTGAATTTATTAGTGTGAGGTGCATTAAAGTCAATAGAATTTTTTTCATGCTAGCATGACACAGGACATACAAGCGTGCGTCTCACAGCAAAAGCCTGAGAGTTGGTAACCCTGATAAATGCTACAAGCAGTTTGCTAGGTGCTAGCTGAACATACACACACAACCCAACCTTTCCCCAACTTGTCTTCACAACTGTCTTCTGCTGCTGATGTGAATGTGAAGTAGTATGATGTGCTGTAGTCACGACGACAAGACAGAGAATGCTTCTCCCAAATGTTGCCCCTCTGGGTAACAGCAGAAACCATCCATGATTCCATGAAATGCCATCTGATTTGGCTAGCCGCCTGTGCTACTGATCGAGTTGAGCAGGTGTGCATACAATGGATTTGGGGTGGGAGGGTCAAAAAGATTTGAGTTGTGGAATATGCTGGCATTGTATGATTGTAATTACAATTGAGCACTTTTATTTATCTCCCTTTTTTGATCCTTCTCACTTCATATTCACACATCAACTGGCTGGCTGAACCACATCTGCCTCATGAGAGAGAAAGAGAGAAAGGGGGGGGGGGGGGGAAGAGATGCACGCAGGTGTTCCCTGAGATAAGTCCAAAAGATCTCCCCCACCGTGCGGCAGACAGTCACAAGCCCAGCAGTCATGGGAGGTAATTAAAATCAGCGTTATCATTACATGTTTGGAGAGGTGCTCTTTGGGGAGGAAGGATGCACGGGCACTTCAGCTGCAGGGGGAGGGAGGAAAAAGAGAGGGAAACCAAGTACGAAATCATGAGGTATTGTGTGGAGCAGACCTCCCACACAGCAGCACATCAAAGACGGGCCTTACAGTGCGCTCATGCTTCGGTACATTAACACACACAAACACACACACACACGCACTTGCACATACAAGCTAGTAAACGTACTGTCATTCCATTCTAACGTTTATGTTAAAGATTCCAGAAGAACTTTGCCTTTGACTCTCCAATGGAGCTGGTGGGAGAACATCCAGAAAGAGCAGTGTGTGCTTGCACCAGTATGGGCTTGCACCTTATGGTGTGACAGCAGTTCCTAGGGGGAGCATCTGAGGGAGAAAAATGATGAATGATTTATCACATGGGAAATGACAACAGGAGCTGATTAGAGGAGCATTGGGGTATCTGATGTGCAGAACACTAGTGATTATCTCTTGAGCGCTTTAAGAAATGGCCTGGAAAGGTTACAAGTTGGACATGAATATTAATAACAAAATGTGACCTCTTGCTGTGGTCATTTAATACAATTCTTTTTCAGACAACCTTTGATAACATCAAATAATTTTCCTTTATTTCTTCCCTTCTTTCTTTCATTCCTTTTTTTTTGGGAGAGAGCATGGGGCTGTTCAACATTCGCTAAGCAAGCTCAAACCTGGCACACAGAGCGGGCACCCAGGGGACAGCTGGGGAGGGGACTCTTAGCCTCTGAGGGCACTAACAGCTGGCGCGCAGGCTTGAGCTGTGGTCCCCCGGTGAACACCTGGGTTACAGCAGAGGCCCCTAGCCCACCCTTATCCCCTCGGGGGGTTACCACAGCATCCCAGAATCCCATGCAGCTCCCTCAGGGGGAGTTCCGAAGAGATCAGAAAGTTCTAATGAGTCTACCATATGCATGTCATTAACCTGTGTAGTCATTTACGCATGTACTGTATATGTACATTAGGACTTGTGAACGTGTGTGAACGTCACTGTGATTGACATCCCCTAGACCTCTTTTTAAAGGCACATTATGCATGTATTTACAGTTACAAGTAACAGTAACATCCTCAAATTAATTTTGATGGCATTCTGTTGTTCCCAGTAGCCACTGTGAAGTTGTATCATCTGGGTCAGAAACCCTGCAAATACGTCAGAACAGCTTTTATTCCCTGGCATTGCCAATTATACAGCCAAAATCCATAAGTTAGCAAACTAATTAGATGAAATCAGTGCCAGTTGTGCTGTGTTTATAAGGCAGGTCTGTTGGCTTTTAGGTAGTCAGCTTGCTAGTTTTAGATGAAAGCCCCCCACTGCTGCTTTAGGACAGGAAGCCTCTGTGATGTGTCATCTGTTGGTACAAGGATGGTATCACTCGTTACAAGTATGATATCCCAACCCTTACAGTAGACTTGCCTGCAACTGCTACTATATTAAACTACCCAAGGGTAATGATAATTCATTTTCACTGACAAGATAGTTTGAAAATAATCTATCACACAAGGCTTTAGATCTGATAGCATGACAAAAAAAGAAAGAACAGTTCGAATAATGAATAAAGAAATACACACAGTGGGAACAGTCACACTTCCTCTTACATGGCCTTTGTCCACATCAATTTTCTCCTCAAAAGGAGGTGCATGGGCGTGCATGAACACACTATGATATATGACTGAAGATGCTGAGGCTGTATGTTCTACAAATTATCCACATTTGACTTCCAGAAAATACACATTAGTAGAAAGTGGTAAAATAATGGAAAACTGTTTTTAAACAATGCTATTATTATTATTATTATTATAATAATAATAAACTATGCTAGTGTTATTAAACTATGCTAATAGTATTAAACTATGCTAGTATTATTAAACTATGCTGGTGTACTGTTTTGGTGTTTCTGAACACCACTTGCTTTTATAATTCAGTTGCCAGCGGTCACAGGGGTCAGAGACACATTTCTTGGCATATTTATTTGAATGTGATATCTTTTATGTGATTGTGACCTGTTTACATTTTACAGTTTGCACTAATACCAGATTATCTACACATCACAAAATATATGGTGTAACAGTATATTGAAAATAACTGTATTTCACTAACAAAGCTACATGTTTTTAGCATGCCTTTGTTCTTTACTTTGTAAGGATTCATGGAATTCATTTTTTAATGAATTAACTTAACTGCAGAAATATGACAGAGCATAACACAGAACATTAACAAGTTAATACATACAGTAAGACACCACTAGTTAAAGGTGAAAAGCTTTGACCACATTTTTCCCAGTAAGTAATTCTAAAGAAAAAGCCTTTAAAATCTTAGGGGGGGGGGGGGGGGAATGCTAATTGGGATATCAAAGTGTGCAGGCTATCCCCCTACGGTTCAGTGAGAATTAGCCAGATGTTTGTGATCTGTTTTTTTTTCTCTTTCCTGCGAATGAGACCTTGGCTTGTTTGTGTGGTGCGGTAAGCCTTGTAAAGTGGCAGGGCTGATTGCAGTGGGGACTTGGATGGGTAATGAGCACTGACTGGCAGACAGACAACACTCCTAAAGGACTGCCTCCTCCTACTCCTATGAACACAAATACATGCAAATAAATAAACACACACACACACACACACACATACACACACACACACACACACACACACACACACACACACACACACACACTGATACAAACAAACACACACACACACACACACACACTGATACAAACAAACACAAACAGACACACACAAGTAAGCCCACTGAAACACACAAATACACAGACGTGAAGTGAGGAAATGAAGACACTCAACTCATTAAGACACACACCGACCCACTAATACCTAACACACACTAACGCATACATACATAAAAACTCAAACACACACACACACACACCACAAACAAACAAACAAACACACACACATCAACCGCCCCCCCATTCACACACATACATATGCACACACTCTAACATATTCCCACACGCAACTGAACCCATATCACACACACATTTCCAGGCTAATAAGGAGCAGCTGAGCCCAACGTGCCCAGCAGAGGAGCTCTGAGCCCAGGTGTCTGTGTCATCTGCGTGGCACGCAGACAGCTTGCCTGGCATCACTGGGTGGGGACAACCAGGGCACACACCCCACCCACTCACTGCCCTGGTTTTCTACAAGCCAGATGCTCACATCCATCTTGTACATTTCTACCCCACAGATATCCGCAACTTTTAAACACAATTTTAACATTTTTTTTTTTACAGTACATGATTCACAAATCACATTACACAGATGTAAAGCTTTCTCACTTATCAGTTGATTATTAATTAACTAATTGAATTTGATTAGCACTGCAACGTTTATAATACCTCAATATTAATTTGTCTGAAGCAAAGAAGAAATAAAAAAGTGTAAGGGATTAGAATCGCAGACTGTACCTTTAATACACATACAAGGCAAGAACGCGTCTAAATATTTAAAACATTTACATCACGCTTTTACCACTTTCCTCTATGAAATTTGAAATAGCCTCATACAGGACTCCCGCTTCCTCCCTGACTTTTTAAGGTTGTCGGCTATAGCTACACACTGTACTCAGAATGACACCCACTGCCTTGAATGGATACGATGTCTGCCATCTTGAAACGTTAATGACAATTATTATTATTATACATTTTTTATTTCATTTTTGTAAAATTTTCAGCAGTCATTATTAGTTTTGTTTTAGTTTCCCATTTTCTTCAGGTACAATATTTTATTTCAGTTTTCATGTAGTTTTTGTTCAAGATAACAACCCTGGAAACTAGCAGTAGTAGTTGGTAGTTACAATTATTATACAATTGTATTAGGTTATTACAGTATGCATAACAAAGTAATTACAGCATCAAAATCACAAGGAAAGACATCTTTTTCTATGTATCAACATGCTCATGTGTTGTTCATGTGGAGACGTGCCTTGGTTAATTCCCATTCCACTATACTGACCGATACAAACTGCGACTTCTATTGCAGTAGTGGCAGTAGAACCTGTCCTGGACTGATTTATTTAGCCACCAAATAATCTATTGGATTCATCATATTAAAACGTGTATCATTTGCTCATCTTCGCTGGTAAAAAAAAGAATAGTTTAGTGTGTGTGCATGTGTGTGTGTGTGTGAGAGAGAGCAAGAGTGTGTGTTTGTGTGTGTGTGTGAATGTGTGTGTGTATGTGTGTGTGTGTGTAAGAGAGAGAGAGGGAGAGAGAGAGAGAAAAGGAGTGTGTGTGTGTGTATGTGTTCATGTGATTACCTGTGCTGATTTATTGAGCCATCTTCAGCCATGCCTTCTTGTTGTCAGTCAGACTTCCTAGGCCCAAAGCTGCTGCAGCTAAATCACTTTTATCTTTTTTTTCCTGCACCATTAGGAAGAAGAGCAATTTCACTCTGATTAAACACTCCCTGTTTGAATCAACCACAGTTAAGAGAGCCATTTTAACATAACGCTCAGCACTGTGGACTCTTGGCTCCAGACCTCTAGCCTGCTCATGATAGAAATTCCAGACATGACAGCTATTTGGGCAGTTATAAAATTCATGTATTCCATTTCAACAGTCCCACATTTAAAAATTCCTAGTCCAGTGTACTGGAACAGAAATGTGTTCCGAACTTGTCCACACAGAATCGGAATTAATTGTTGTTTCCCCCGCAATTTGTGTTTTGTGAACAAAAAGTCCCCCTCCACTCTAACAAATGTTGCTCGGAGGCCCTGGCATTCATTTCTGTCAGTCTTGTTCCTCTTCATCATGCCGTAATGAATGCCAAATGCTTCTGAGCTAATCAGGAAATGCAACAATTCTACCGAGAGCCATTGCTTCTCTGGAAGTGAGGAAATCACGCTGTTCAGATTCTCTGATTTTCCAGGCCTGACTGGTTGAATTGTCCTGCTTGTGAGGACGCATCCAAGTGACCATACACTGCTTGACATAACACGGTGTGCGTTCGTGTGTTGTTGATGTCAAACACAACCAATAAATCTGTTTGCCACATGGCCTCTCTCCATCAATTAACTACATTTTAGTTTGAATGGCGTGTGATCATTTATTTGTATATCACAACATAAAAATATATGATATTTTATTTAATTTTGTATTTGTTTTTGATGCAAAAAATTATCTTTGATGCCAAAGCCACCGCAACGGTACCCTGTTTTGTGAAGGGAGTGGCTGAACGTGTGAGTGCATATCAGGCAGGGTGGGTACACATCGGTACATTTTGTTCAAGCATTTGTTTCCGAGGACAGGAGCGATTCTTTCTTCCTTCTCTTTCTTCTTTGAAGCCTTTAATTGACAGTGCAGAAATTCTCTCTCTATCTCTCTCTCTCTCCTTCTCTCTGTGAACGTACACATGTGGGAACTCTCCCTAATGTGTGTGTGTGTGTGTGTGTGTTTTTGTCTTAGTATTTCTGTTTGTGTGTGAGTATGTGTGTGTGATTAATCGGCTCTGTGCATCTCCTCTGTTATTTTTACATTATCCCTGTAAGCGTGCTGTCAGTGTTGTGCCCTGTCTGTACTGCATGCTAAGCGGCTCACAGACCGATGGCTCAGTCATTATCTGTTTACACCAATTGCCTCTGCCATTTCCCCGGCCCCTTATCTCGCCGCGTGGCAATTGAAGCCGAGTGTGAATGAAATTATTCGGGTCGGTATGAATAGCTGCTTAGAATGTTTCCCTCGTACTGGAGGAAGCCTATTTAAATGAATTCGTGTTCAGCTGTTTCCACCACGCGTGCCTGTCAGATAGAGCCAAATGAATAAATAAATAAAAGTCGAGAAATGATGGAAAGAAGAAAAAGGAAAAGAAAGAGAGAGAGAGAGAGAAAGAAGAGAAAAAAAGAGAGAGATGGAGAGAGAGAGAACTCTTTGCCCTCCGCCACCCCAAAAAAGTGCAACCACAGGGTTGCTGAACTGAATGAAGATGAGCAACGAGATGGAGCAGTGCGTACATCAGGGACAGGAGTCGGAGGGGTGCGGGATCATTGCCAGCCCAGACAGACAGACACAACAGGCTGGGCTGACAAAGCGAGAGCTTCAGTGGTGTGTGCATGCCGTGGTACAAAAGACCTTATGTAAAGGACGGGAGAAAGAGACACAGAGACGGACTGAGAGAAAGAGAGAGAGAGAGAAAAGAAACTGAGATAGAGGCTGAGAGAGACAGAAAGAGAGAGAGAGAGAGAGAGAGAGAGAGAAAAGGAGAAAGTGGGAGAGACAGACAGTCAGAGCAAGAGAGAGAGATTGAGAAAAGACAGAGCAAGAAAGAGAGAGAGAGAGAGAGAGACAGAGAGACAGAGAGAGGGATAGAAAGACAGAGCAAAAGAGAGAAAGAAAGTAAAATTCTCTCAGTTCCCCAAGGTGAAAACATTGGCTCTCCGGCACACAGATCTCAATTTCCAGTAATCTCCAGCATTATGGACGGATCCAGCCCCCAGAGTCCCGGCGCCCACACCCCCTCGGCTGCTGCTGTTTGTTGTGGCATGCTGGCTGACATGCTGGCTGACCTTGCAGCGGCGATATGAGCTGATGATGAGGAACGCTGACCGATCTGACCCCCCTGCACCCTTCAACGGCCTGTCTTAAACGCGCCGGGAGGATTTGAGTTGTCCCTCTCCATCCACAACCCCCCCCCCCCCCCCCCCTGTCACCCCCACACCCACCCACCACCGCTCTAATATGTCCTCGTAGCATAGAAGATAACGCCATTTTTTTTTCTCTTTCTAGCCGTGGAAAAAAACTGAGTAATTTAAAAACGTTGACACAGCAGCTCCGATTAAAATCTGGCAAGGCTGGGGAAGGTCTGCATTGTCTCTGGCGGCCGATAAAGGGGTGCTAATTTGTGGCAATGCAGACGGGGAAGATAGAGGAACTCTGTGCCGACAGTTTAAAGGGATGCTTGCTGACATTGACATGAGACTCACGTATGTGCGTTTGAGTGTGTGTCTGTGCGTGTGTGTCTTCCAAGTTACTTTCCAGGTGGGTTGGCATTACACGTATGTGCATGTGTCACAGGTATGTGTGTTGTTGTTGTGTGTGTGTGTGTGTGTGTGTGTGGTCTCTTAAATGCCGAGACCCCCCACTCTATCAAAAGCCCCTTTCCACTACAGCCACTTGCGTGTGGGTGAAATGTCTTGGTGCTAAGGATGAGGTTGGTGCAGAAACCATTATAGTGAGAATGCCTGTCTGTCTGCCTGCCTGTCTGTCTGTTCGCCTGTCTGTCTGTCTGTCTGCCTGCCTGCACACACAGGAGAAAGAGTGGAAGAGTGTTAGCCACCAGTGCTCCTGGAGATAACTGACAGGGTGACTCATCAGAGCCCATTTAAAAAGCCCACTTTATGAAAAATCCTTACTCCAAAGAAGTATGTCTTTAAAAAAAATAATTAAAAAAAAACATTGTTTTACTTTTCATCTGATCATATTCACTCAGTTAGTTGGCTTTGTCATGTAGTTCATTAAAAAGCAACAGATGTTGCTTGAGGCTTTGAAGGAGGGGGAAATATGCCTGCAAAAAGGAAGGAGTCTGTGTGTGTGTATAAGTCTGTGTGCATGTGTGTATATATACATGTGTATGTATATATATATATATATATATATATGTGTTTGTGTGTGTGAGACTGTGAGTGTGTATACTTTATGTGGGTATATGTATGTGTGTGTGTGTTCACGCGCCTGTGTGTGTGTGTGTGTGAGTGGCTGTGTGGGGCTCCAGCTAAAAAACATGACCTTTCTGTGATTGTTATCCAGCTTTGCTCGGCGGTGTCTGTGCTCAAGAGGAGAATAGCAATGGTTGTGTTAGTAATCCGCACACGGCCTGGCTGTCTTGTGCTGTGAGGGGATGACTCAGATCCTTCCTGATCTCCAACAGACACCCAGTCCATAGCACCTCCACCGGCAGGCAGCCTGCTCCTCCTCCATCATCCCCAGCCTGCTCCATCCTCCCAAGCCTGCTCCTCCGTCATCACCCCCAGCCTGCTCCATCACCCCCAGCCTCCTCCTCCATCCTCCCCAGCCTGCTACTCCGTCATCCCCAGCCTCCACCTCCGTCATCCTCCCAAGCCTGCTCCTCCGTCATCATCCCCAGCCTGCTCCTCCGTCATCCTCCCCAGCCTGCTCCTCCTCCATCATCCCCAGCCTCCACCTCCGTCATCCTCCCAAGCCTGCTCCTCCGTCATCAACCCCAGCCTGCTCCATCATCACCCCCAGCCTGCTCCATCACCCCCAGCCTGCTCCATCACCCCCAGCCTGCTCCATCACCCCCAGCCTACTCCTCCATCCTCCCCAGCCTGCTCCTCCGTCATCATCCCCAGCCTGCTCCTCCGTCATCCTCCCCAGCCTGCTACTCCTCCATCATCCCCAGCCTCCACCTCCGTCATCCTCCCCAGCCTCCACCTCCGTCATCCTCCCCAGCCTCCTCCTCCGTCATCATCCCCAGCCTGCTCCTCCTCCAGCCTGCTCCTCCTCCATCATCCCCAGCCTCCACCTCCGTCATCCTCCCCAGCCTCCTCCTCCGTCATCATCCCCAGCCTCCACCTCCTCCATCCTCCCAAGCCTGCTCCTCCGTCATCCTCCTCCTCTGCCATCCTCCCCAGCCCGCTAGGAGCCAGTCGCTTAACAAACCCTCTCCTCCAACCACAAACACTCTCTTCATCCTAACCCCTCTCTCTCTCTCTCACAGACACACGTGTACACAAAAAACCCATCCCAACACTTGTTTTGATCCTTTCTCAGTTTCACCATAATGACTGAAAAACAGACTCCAGAGAGGTATGTCACAGGTAACGTCTCTGTTTCATGTGTGTGTGTGTTTGTATGTGTATGTGAATGTGTATGTGTATGTGTTTGTGTGTGTGTATGTGTATGTGTATGTGTATGTTTATGTGTGTGTGTGTGTATGGAGGGGGGTAAACAGAGAGAGAAAACAGGAGAAGGAGGAGGTAAGAGCAGTGACTGGAGAATGAGAGCTTGAGGGGACTGGTTGATTGCTTCATTGAGCATGTGCGATGCATGCTGTAAGGGAATGGGTTTCTCTCTGAAGTAGGGGGTGGGAGGGATTACGTTAACAGATAGACCATCACCATTCAGTCGGCTCACCTGTCTGCAATCTCTCTCCCTCTCTCTCTAAATCTGTGTGTCTCCCTCCCCTAAACCCCTCTTTGATTCACTCTCTTCCTCCCCTGTTTCTTATCCACATTTTCTCCTTCACTCTCCTGTATCTCACTCTCACATCTCTTTCTTTTCCTCCTTCACTCTCCTGTATCTCACGCTCACATCTCCCTCTTTTCCTCCTTCACTCTCCTGTATCTCACCCTCACATCTCCCTCTTTTCCTCCTTCACTCTCCTGTATCTCACCCTCACATCTCCCTCTTTTCCTCCTTCACTCTCCTGTATCTCACCCTCACATCTCCCTCTTTTCCTCCTTCACTCTCCTGTATCTCACCCTCACATCTCCCTCTTTTCCTCCTTCACTCTCCTGTATCTCACCCTCACATCTCCTTCTTTTTTCTCTAGTGCATGCTCCCTCCCTTCCCTTCTTCACTGTCATTCACACGGTGGTGGGCATGTTCTGTGTCAGACCCTCAGCCTCTCTTTCTCTCTCACTCACTCGGTCTCTCTCTCCCTCTTATCTCCCTCTGTCTGTCTCTCTCTCTTTTCTCCCCCTCTCTCTCTTTCACTCACTCTGTCTCTCTCTTTCACTCACTGTCTCTCTCCCTCTTTTCTCTCTCTTTCACTCACTCTGTCTTTGTCTGTCCCATATGGTATATCTAATTTCTCTTCAATGAATCAAGCTTTGTGGGCCCCCTTAACCAGGCTGAAATCAGGCACTGCAGGAGCCTGTGCATTAGAGACAGGGACTCTGCATTGATTTTTCAGCCTGAGCCGCCGGTAAGCCACCCTCTCCTCAGCATATTAAATTCCTAGCCTTTCCACAGGGCTCCAATGAAAGTGGCCAGCTCGCTCGCTCTGACTCCTCTTGTCAGAGGCGATTAAACATGGTCAATGAGATACACAGCCTATCTGTGCGCCACCTATGTTTTGAAGAGAGAGTAGGCAAGGTCGGGGGAGGGGCTAGGGCATGGGGTATAACTCTGATACTCAAGGCTCTCTTGTGCTTTGCAGGGGTACTGCAGAGCATATTTACCTGCCTTGGCTGAGGAAAGCAATGTAAATGTTATTGCAGAACTCGTTTTTACATGAACAGTGACACAAATCACCCTTGAAAGCTTAAGAGGCTCAGGAAGCCCAACATCAAATAACTTTTAATGCTTTCAGACGTCAGTTTATGATGGCCATTTACATGCTGGGTTTGTCACTGCTGTGCCAAGATATACTGTCTCATAGGAGACACCATAGGAATTTGATAAGGAAGGGAACCAGGCATGCTCTGGTTATTGTATGCCAATACAAGGACCCGTTACTTGCAGAATGTATGCTGTATAAGTATGAAGAGGACGATTTGAAGGAGGATGTGTTTGAACATATTTTCCTACATTTCCTTTGGGATCAATAAAATGCTGATGTATCTATCTATCTATCTATCTATGTAGATCATTGCAATAATATCATCGAATACTGTGTTATCGATATGACAAATCACATAGGCTCACACATTGGTCCACAGATGTTCCTCTGCTCATTCGAGTCTCTTGTCTTTGATGTGTTCTGAGTGATAAAAGTGCTTTTCCTTCCAGCAGAGAGCTCGTAGATTGTGCAGATTGTGCAGTGGAGGTGCACTGTTGGAGAGACACACACCTGAAGAATTAGAGACACAGACAAGCCACGGAGGCACTTTTAAAACTGGATTTATTTCTAAGTTCTTTTTAAATACTCTCTGGCTATGATCTTTATTGGTCTCAACTATTGAAAAGGTGTGCTTTTTCTTTACAGCATGAATCAAGCTGAAACTGCTGCATTAATTGGGGGGAGGGGGGGTGTTAAGGAGTGGAGGAGGGTGGGGGGGGTCACATATACAATGTTGCTTTTAGACCTGAAAGCTTTGTGTTTCGGCCTATATCATGGGGTGGATGGTGGGTAGTAATTACTAACAGTCCTGGTAAAGCAGTGATGATTGGTATGTGTGTGTGTGTGTGTGTATGCGTGTACGTCTGTATGTATAGGTGTTGGAGTTGGAGGTTAGGGAATGGGTGCTAGGGCCCATCTCGGCAGAGGGCACTGGGACGGACACTGAGTTCAGGCACTGGGCACTCTGAATGCAGTCTGGGAGGGGAGTGCGCCTGTTCAGATGCAGACGAATGCTTTCCCAGGACAGGAAGTCCATTTCAAAACGTAGTCCACTTCCTCAGAACACACCTCCAAAAAACAACACATGTCCACCAGACAACAGAAAAGAAAAACAAAGAAACGTTGATAGCGTTTTTCTCCAAAGAAAGAAAATGTACCTGTGTATGAACGTGCCTCGTAAATAAGACATTTTGTTTTATTCATAGTGTTCGGTGGCTCATGAGAAGAACAGTAAGCAGCAGAGGAGTTTTGAGAAGCCAATGAAGGGTGTCATGCATGGTAACCATGGGAGATTCTCAGTGACACCTTCACCTCACAGGAGATATGGGTGGACGCAAGCATGAGTGTAGCACAGGCAAGATGGCGACAACATAGAACGAGTATGGCTTCTTTTATCACCTCTGTCGCTAGCAGCTGCACAGGTGATGGACAGGTGTGGGAAATACTCTGCTGAGGGGCAGCGAAAAAGTGTAGGAGTATTCATTTATGCACAGGTGTCATGAAGCCTACCTTCTGCATACATGAGAAAACCCATGTGGAGAGGGATTTCTTTCTTTTCTTTTTTTTTGTTTTTTTGTTTTTTGCTCTTTAACATATTTTCTTGGGCAAATATACTTTCACACTCATAAGTTGCTGTACATCATAGCTAATTAAAAAGCCCTTGAATGGTTATGTAATTTGTTCATAAATGATGAAGCCCTTGGAGATATGATACTGACCTTGCAACCTAAAAGCACTAACTACCATTATTCTATATTCAGATTTAAAACAATACAAAAAGCTTATGGCTAGCTCTGTTGCGGTACATGGCATACTGGCATGAACTGAGCGGTGGTTAAAGATTTTACAATGCCTGTATTACTCTGATTAAGTGTATTTAATCCTGCAAAGTTGTTTAACTCCTTATATAATATAAATCATTGCGTTGTTTTAGGGAACAAGGACAAGGGAAACTCGGGAGAAACAACAATCTCCCTCCGGTCGAACAGTCTCCGTCAGGCTCGAAACATGAAAGACTTGAAAGTCCAATCGGTGCAGTTCAGATTCCGTTCACATGATGCTAACAAACTAACATTGTTCTCTCTCTCACTCTCTCTCTCTCTCTCTCTCTCTCTCTCTCTCTCTCACTCTCTCTCTCTCTGGATGAAGGATCAGAGCCCCCCACCGTTCATTTCTATGGCTTTGAGTTTATGCAGGGCACCCAGAGAGGATCCGTAATCCTCGCTGCCCTGCAAAGAATATGCTGGAGAACAGTTTTGTAGTGTCTAGTTTTGGCAAATTACAGTAAATGCTCAAATATGACCCCACAGTGCAGTCTACCTCCCCTGGTGATCGCCTTTGAAGTGAGTTAATACCGCACGGTAGAAAATCTCTTGTTTTGAATCACCCACCCGCCCCCATTCTGTTACCATTGAAAACAAAAAACTGATTTAAATACAAAATGGATGGATGCATCACCAACTTACACGATAAGAATAATAATTATCATCTCTAGGAACAGTTAGATGATTTAAATTGATCCAAAAACCTAGATCCCACAACAAACGCTTCATCATAAATATTGCATCATAAAATACATCATTATTAAAGGACCCTAATTACAAGTTTGGAAGTGGGCAGCAACATTGCCTGTTCTTTTTTTTTTTGTAAATGAGGAAGATGAACAAGGAAGATGACTGGGGGCTTGGCACACTGTGATGCACGTAATATATGAGAAACAAATGAACAGAAAAGACACAGTGGATTAGTTGACACATATTGTGTAGTGAACCCTGGAGAGCTTAAAGAGTCTCAGTCACTCAGTCCAAACAGTGTTGTGTCCAGAGTTGGTCACTCCGTCACAGAAAACGCTGGAAAGATTCAGACATTTCCTGTATTGTTCTGTGGCCTAATATATTTTGTTCCCTACTCCCTGGATCTCTGAGTACTAAAGTGTTGACTCCTGGCTCTGAATCTATTCTTGGGATTTTTTTTTTCTCGTGCAAATATTTGATACAACTGATGGATTCCACTGGTACAACCTCTCCCCGTTTGGCGTCTTGCCAATGGGTTTGCTGTCAGAGGTCACACAGTGAGAGCCATAGACATATATATAGACATATATACCTATATATGTCTATGGTGAGAGCTACTTTTCACCATGAATAAAATGGCCGACACAATGCCTCTGCTCTGCAGTGAGAGAAGAGAGGAAATGACGAGATAGGGGCGACTGCAAACACTAGCACCCCCTTGAGGATTGCATGAAAAACTGGGAAGAATGGCCAGCCTAGCTGGTGCCAGGGCTTTGGGATGGCATGGGCGGTGGCATAACACAGTGATTCTGGGCTGGGGTTAGAATTTCTCAAACATCCGCGTCTCGGAGAGAAGCAGACAGAAACCAACAACGCTGCTTTTTTTTCTTTTCTTTTCTTTTCTTGTTTGTCACAGTTGTGTACAATCACTAGGAGCGAGAGGTGTGCCACTCCCCCAGCCAAAAGGTACTGAACTGTCTCGTAAGGCGCAGAGCGAGTAAGAGTCGGCCGCTCAGGCGTTGGCCCTCCGCTCCCGAGGAGGAGACCCCAGAAGATTTGTGCATCGCTCTAAAATAACCCGAGCCACCACGTACATTTTTTTCTGAATTAAAAAAAGGGAAACATCAGAGCTACTTTGACGAGGGGAGATTGAGGGGACAAGATATTGTTTTCATCCAAGTAGCCCTTGGGAAGGGGAGGATGTTTTTTTTTATTTTTTTATTTGACTACAGGAGAAATGAAAGGGTGGCTGAAAAAGGGGAGAGAATAAAAGGAAGCACCAATGATCTAACACTTAACCATCTATATTTAAATATAGTGTTATAGAAAGAGGGTGGCAGCCCCAAAGACCTCCAGTGCTCTTCCTTTGGCTGCAGTAAGGGTTTAGGCCTCTGGAGCCCACTCAGATGTCTGAAAATATGTGACACCGCTCAGACTAACCCTTATAAACCTGTATGGTTTCTATGCTGGTCTCTTTCTCTCTAACACTCTCTCTCTCTCTCTTTTGCTTTTTCTCTAGCTACCTGTCCGTGTCTCTCTCTCTCTCTCTCTCTCTCTCTCTCTCTCTCTCACTTTCTCTCTCCTTCTTTCTCACTCGTTTCAAACAGGGGTGGTCCTCCTGTTGGCGGCGTCTTTGAAGTCCTTGGTGTTGGAGTTGTGCGTCTGCTGCAGGAACTCCCGCTCCGAGTTGAGCAGCGCTCCCATGGCCGACTTGCTGGGGTCCCGCGTCAGCGTGTACATGGAGATGTCGGCGGCGGCGGGGCCCGTGTAGCCGCCCTTGCCGATGGGCGACGCGTCGCGCGAGGCCGGCTCGCTGCTGCGGCAGCTGGAGCGGCGGCGGAAGCGGTAGCGGTAGCTGGGGATGCGGCTGAACGCCGACTTCTTGATGAGCTCGGTGCGGGACTTGGCGCGCAGCTTGCGGTGCTTCTCGATGAACATGTGCACGGCCAGCACACCCACCATCTCGGCCATGATGAAGGAAAGCGCGCCGAAGTAGAAGCTCCAGCCGTACGTGTAGCCCTTCTTCGAGTCACTCTGGCCGGGGTCGCCCGAGTTAGCCGAGATGTAGACGATGATCCCGATGATGTTGCTGAGGCCTACCGAAAGGGGGTTTCATTCACAGTTGGGGAGGGAGGGATGAAAGAGGAAGAGGGAAGGAGAGAAGGGAGGAGAGGAGAGGAGAGGAGAGGAGAGGAGGAGAGGAGGAGAGGAGGAGAAGAGGGAAGGAGAGAAGGGAGGAGAGAACAGGCACAGGGGAGAGAAGTAGAGAACAGGAGGAGATTAGAGGGATGGGGAAGAGGGGAGAGAAGAACAGAGCGTTAGGGAAAAGAGAAGAAGAAAGGGAAGGATGTAAGAATAAACAAGAGGGAAGTAGAGAAGATTAGAGCGGAAAAGATGGGGGAAGAGAGGGAGTGAGAAAGGAGAAGAGATGGGAAAAAGAGGGGAAGGAGAGGACGCAGAAAGAATAGTTACGACTCGCAGCTGAGGCCCATCATTCCAAATCATTACACAAGAATGCACCACTTATCACTCATGTGGAACAAAGAAAATAAGAACAATTAGGATATTTTAATTAGCTCCTATCTTCCCCCCACAACTGGCGGAGAATAATCGCCGAAATGCCATTGAAACACCACAACACAACAGACGGGACAAACTGTTCGTAAGCCCCCCTGATTGTCTTCCCGTGTGTGTGTGTTTACGCAACAAGAAAACGTCACTCTGTCGGAGACCCACTAATTGATCCACCACACACTCGGTCTCAATACACGTGCTTCGCAGCAGGAGAATTTGTTTGTGCCACACTGCTAACGTTTTCATCAGCAAACATTTAAACACCGAGGCTCTATTTGAAGTTCCCCTCTTCTGACTGCCAAATTACTGGTTAAAAAATGCCACCAGCGGTCCAGTAAGCCGGGGCCTCGTGTTTGTGTACGTGTCTCTGACTCTCTGGCCTGGCGTTGTCAATCATCTGCAGTAATCTGTGTAGTCAACACGATCAGGTGAGCCTGTGGGGAAGGGTTATTACATTACAACCTGTTTGCACTAATCCTTCCCTCTTGGGCTGCGCAGTCTGATAGGCATCCACCTGAACACAGGTCAGGAAGAAAATGTGCTCCCGGCAAAAAAGGCTGAGGGATGCCGGTGCGGCGGTGCAACGCGGGTGCAGTGTGATCAGATGGAGGGAAGCCTACAGCTGCTACTGTGGAATCTTCAATTCTTTAATGCAGCATGCCCAAAAACTTGGCACATTAAAACATAACTCCTTCAAGGATGTGTGTATGTGTGTGTGTGATGCACAAATGGATGCATTTATGTGTGCACGTGTGTGTGTGAGTGTGTGTGAGTGTGTGTGTGTGTGTGTGCGTGCGTGCGTGCACGCGTGTGTGTGTGTGTGTATGCATTTGTTGTGAGGCAAACATCTGTGTTGCGGCTGGTCAAGGTGTGGGCTCTTACCTGACGAGATGAAGAAGATGCCTGCGCTGAGGATGACGTTATGGCGGCTCCGGTAGAACTCACTGGCGGCTACACACAGGCCCCCCATGAACAGGAGGCCCACACTCATGATGGGGAAGATACTAGAGGCTCTGACGGCACCTAAGCAAGCACAGCACACACAGACAAAAGCGTGTCACGTGGATTGGCTCAGATCAGAACACAGCACTGTTTGATATCTCCCTGCTGCTATAGGTGTTATTTAAAGGTTTGTGCATGTTTAAGGTTAATTAATTAATGTTATATTACGAAGCCAGTGGGAGTAACTCTCTCCCCCCCAGAAAACACTTTTCTCAGCTGCCTGAAATGCCTTGTTGGATTTCCAGCCCCTTCCTTTGTTACAAGATGACGGAATGCCGTCATATAATCCTTATTCAGACCCTCCAGGAAGTTGCGATGTTGCGATCGCACCAATTCACGCAAATTCAGCGATTCCCCGCGAATTCAGCGCGACGTTGCAATTGTATCACATCACCGCAATTTTCCCGCAAATTTGACAAATCATTGTCGTCTCCCACAACTTTCTCCCTTCCGCTACACCAAGGGCGGAAGTTCTGCCCTGTGGACACGGTGCAGACACTAGCAAAGTTATAATCCATTGTAAAAAATGAGAATGGCTACGCCAGACATGGAAATTGAACACAGCCCATGTCCACACTGAAGATTCTGAAATAGATCTAGCTTAATTTTTTTTATAATTTTCCGCAAGGTGTGCGTGGTCCTTTTTAGTCTGGTAATGAATCTATGAAACGTAATGAACATTATTTATTTTGCTGTGAATAATGAAGGAAGCAATGAATCCGATTATTTCCCAAACCCTCGAGAGCTGTTGCCATGGAGATTTAACATTACTTTCGGATTGAAGATAAGGTAGCAGCTAGTGTAGAAGAATGGATTACTTGAAAATTGGAGTTTGAATTAATATATGAAATTGAACAACATAAACACCTTTACGGATAAAATAAATCAACAAGGATAGAAAAACATGATAATCATAGAATGAGAACGGCAGAAACGCAGGCAGGACGTCAGGTCACGAAACAGAACACAGTGACACAGGCTGTTTTTTTTTTCGTTTTATGTAAAGGCTGAGATATTCATAACATTTTATTCAGTCTTACTTGTGGTCCTTTTGTAATACCAAGAGGTGCACTTCATTGTGGATAAGTAAATCCTATGTACTGTTCCCCCTATGTGTTTAGCATAGCATAGCATAACTAGCTATGTTTCTAGATAACTGCAGCCATTCCCACAAGACGAACATTTGAATTATGTCAAAGTTAAAGTCCTTTACTATACTGTTTTGTTTCCAAAACAACAATTCAAGCAATATACATTTTCTGACCTAAATAAGCAGAGGGCAGAACAGCCTGTTATGCTACATTTTTTTAGTCCTGGTAATCTTTTGTTTGGCATGTTGGTAAGGTTATTTAGAGGACCATTTCTCAATGGTTTTGTTCTTTAAAGAATGTTTGTTTATTAATTATTTATTTTTCAACAAATAACTCAATTATAATTAGAAAGAGGGAAATTCACAACTTTTATCGCAACTTTCACTTGCTCCCGCAATTTCATCGCAACAAACACCTAAAAAACACTGCAACTTTCACCGCAACTTTTTGGAAAAGCTCCCGCGAAATCAGTAATTTTAGGCCGCAACTATCACAAAAAAGGCCCGCAAAATCCTGGGGGGACTGCTTATTGCCCGCCTACATGACCAATCATAGCACACACGCTTACAGACACAGGAGCTCTAACAGAGTGTTTCACACAGAGGGTGAATAGAGATCTACAGTAGGAGGAAAATTATGTGATTTGGAACATTGAAGCATGTAAATCTATTCTAGTAGATGCCAAAAATAAAATCATGAACATTGAAAATTAGTATGAAAATAGGTCCTCTTTAACTAGCATCCATTACAGCACTCAGTTTTACTTCATACATTATTCATAATAATTCATTCTTGTACTGTCAATCGATTAAAAGAAATTAACTAATGAATCGCACAATTTGCTGTGATTAATAGCGATTAATAATTTTTTAGTCTTCTTAAGACTGAAGCTTGTAATAATGGATATTTAAATGAATGTATAATCAACACAAAGGAAGTATTTTTAAATAAAACAAATATTAATACTTAATATTGAACACAAATTCTCTCATGTGAAATTCCTACTTCCAATAAAACCATCAAGGCCATCCAAATTCACTGTCAGCTTGAAAGGCATATTTGTTATATGTGTAGCACATAAATTGTGAAGGGACTTTTATTTTGAAATTCTGATTGAGCTGAAGAGACAGAGAAGAAGAGAGATGGACTTTTGGGGAGGGAGATACTTTGGAGGGAGCTGAAGACTAGGCCAGCTGGTCGGGAGTTTGAACATAGTGTGCAGCCCATTGGGTTAATTGTAAGTTGAATATTTTAATCATTACATATGCACTAAGAGAAATAATAACAAAACCCAGGCAGATACGTTAATTGCCTTCACTCTTTTTTCACACGTTATATATTTGAAATAAATCTATAAAATGAAGACGTTAATTTTGACAGCACTAATTCATTCATAATTACAGGTAACTGCAAGTTTTCTAGCATTTTATCCTGAAGAGTATACAGCTGCAAAACACCATATTACCTAAAACTGGAGCCAATTACTGTATATCTAACCTACCATATATTGTGTATTGCACCCTTGAATTACTATTCAAACTGTTTGTCATAAAACGCACTTGAACTCGCTTGACATCTCCCTTGAAAATGCTCTGTTACACCTATGCTAACAGGCCAATTCTGAGCGGGAGCGACAATCAGACAAATCTTTTTCCTGTTTGCCACATTTGTGCGTCTGATGCCAGTTCCAGTGACTCAGCAGAGATTTCAATCCGCCAAAAAATGCCATGTCAACGAGTACGGAACGCGATTAAGGGGATGAACGTGTCTACAATCCCCCCCTTCTGTGGTGTTCGCTGTGGATCAAATTCAATCGCTAGCACTAATTAGGAGACATTTGGAGGGTCCTCCCCTTCTGCCGAGGCATCTGATGGTGTTCTGCCGAAAAGCTCCTCTCCTCCAGACTTTTGTCTCCTGCTGCAGCTAAAGCTTTAAGCTTCAGTGCCTGAGAGCCGCAACACACACGGCATCTGTCCCGATCGCAGAGGCCAAGAGAGGACGAGAAGAGAAGAAAAAGAAAACAAAGACAACGGAGGAAAGCACTTCACACTTCTCTCTCCCGTTGGCCTCAGATGGTTCTGGAGCAGAAAATCGTCCAGCGGCCACACATGTGGCCCCGCGCGGCTCCTTGAGCCTTGACCTCTCCCTGAGCGCCTGGCGCCTTTGTCGAGGAGGAGGTTAATGGGCTGTGAGAAGGAAGGATGGAGCCCACAGACGGGGATGCCTGGAATTGTCAGGAGCCAATGACACTGGCTCAACCTATTGTGCAACACACACACATACACAAACAATTCACACTCCACACACACTCACACTCACGCACAGTTTCTCATTTTCGATTACAATGACGTCGAAACAGAGAGAGAGAGAGAGAGAGAGGGAGTAAGAGAGAGATAAGGAGAGGTAGAAAGAGAGAAGTGAGATGAAAGACCCCCGGAGCATTTTTGTGGGAGTTTAGGAGCCTCCCTCAAGGGCTCTTGGGCGCTGCTTGTGTGTTTGTGGGTCCTTCAACTTCATCTCTCCCCATTCAAGTCTAAGATGGCCGCAAGACTCTCCAGGGGCTCAAGCTCCTGGCGTAATATCTGAGAATTCTGGGCGCCGTGTTTACTGCCTAATGCAGGGCTTTGCTGTTCCTGTTTGTTTGTACAGAGGGAAAAACACCCTCCAAACAACCCCCCCCCCCCCCCCCCCCCCAAAAAAAAAACAACCCCAACCGGCACAAGCCGAGGCTTAACACGTGAATAAGTGTGGTTTTAATGTGAGCGCAGACGTGGTTTAGCAAATATCTGCGATGTCCTTTATGCAGTCCCACATCATTCTGAGTAATGTGCTTATCAGTGACAAACACACATGAGAGAGGAGAGGTGCGGCAATAATAATGATCCCCGCATCCTTGCGCTCAAACTTCATTTGTCCTTCACCCCAAATTGATTTGGCTCTCTCTCTCTCTCTCTCTCTTTCTCTCTCTCCCTCTCTCTCTTCATTCTTTCTCCTTTTTAATTCGTCATGCTCTTCTGAGGATAAGCAGTCTCCTCTGGCACACCTCATTAATATATTGCTGCCCAGAGGGAGGAGACTAAACTCTCCTCCATCACCCAATTTGCCTGCCTCCATCCTTGAGAGCTGTAGCACTGGGCAAATCATCATCATCAGGAGGACTCAAGACATCCACCGGGCAGGGGGGGGGACACACCGAGCACACCAGGAAGCGTGCGTAGAGACGTCCACCATGTCCACCGTGTTGCTTGGTATGGAGACGTGACTATAATGGTTATCGATCAATAGAGAATCCAGTATGATTGAGCTCACAGTCAACCATTGGCCAAGGAGACGCCAGCCCAGTGAGTCTGTGTACATTCATTGTGTTCCCTGCCATTGACAGGCTATGCCGTGGGCACTCTGTGAGTCAAAGCAGGGGGATGGGGAACAAAATGCCTGATTGAACTTGAAGCCAAATAACAGATGTGGGCCAAGTCTGAGCCGGGTGTGGGCCGCATGCACTCCAGAGCAGGCTCCAGTGGGGTGAGAGGCACATTAGGACAGCGGACAGTTTTTAATGTCAGACGGACGAAGCCGCAGCGATGGGCACGGAGATAAAGCGGAAAAAGTCCAGAGAACAAGAGAGGAACAGAGGGAAGGAGTTGGAAAGAGAAAGAGACGGAGGGAAAGAGACACATATTTCTGTGTAAGAGATTGAGAAAAATAAGGAATATAACAAAGGGAGAGGTATAAAAAAAACTAAGAGAGATCGACAGAGACAAAGTGAGAACAAAAGAGAGGAAGAGTGATAGTGAAAGAGAAAGAGAGGAAGAGTGATAGTGAAAGAGAAAGAGAGGAAGAGTGATAGTGAAAGAGATCAAGCAAGAGAGACAGTGTGTGTGCGAGGGAAAGGGACGGAGAGGATGGATGGATGGATGCAACGCAGGAGTATGGGAATCCTTCCAAGCCTTTGGTTCTGATTCTCAGTCAAAAATCAAAGTTCACCTCCATCCCGCTCCTTTCAGAGGCCGACTGCACTTCTGCACTCCGCCCCTGCCCTACATATTAATGCGTGTGATACATATCTGCGGACCGCTGTACTTGACAAGCCAGGGCTGTTACACACGGTGGGAATGCTCTGTACAAGCCTCGCCAAACCAACCCCTTCGGCTCAGATTAATCGCTGGTCAGTGGGTAACCTCGTCCGCCATTGGCAGATAGTCTCTTCTCTTCTCTCTCTCTCTCTCTCTCTCTCTCTCTCTCACTCACTCACTTTCATTGGCTCGCCCAAGGATCTTTGTAGGGAGACCTTTTTTATCTGTGTGTTTTTGTGTGCGTGTTCGTTTGTGTGTGTGTTTGTTTGTGTGTGTGTGCGAGCGAGCGGCTTCTCAAATGCCGGCTCTCTGAGCTAGACCCATTTCCCCAGGCGGTGTATTTCGAAGGGGCTCCTTTTTCAAACCATTATTGGCAGGAGCCTGCCTCTGCAGTTTATTGTTTACATGATGCCAGTCCCACCCAGTCGACTGGATGTTTGGCGAAGCCCCGCTGTGGCTCGACTCGCTTACGGGCTGAATCTCTCCCTGTGGTGTGTGTGTGTGTGTGTGTGTGTGTGTGTGTGTGTGTGTGTGTGTGTGTGTGTGTGTGTGTGTGTGTGTGTGTGTGTTTGGGTTTCCTCTTTGCCTGCGCGTGGCATCACTTTGGGCCCTGCGCGGTAATCAAAGGCATCTGCCGGGCAGGACACCAAACAACAGCGGGGTGGATCTCCCCAAAACCCTGCTACAAGCTAATGGCATCTGACCCTTGTGGGGAACGCACACACACACACACACACACACACACACACACACACACACACACACACACACACACACTCGCATTCAAACACAGATTTACACAAACATACAGTACAAATTGGCTCATATACACTGACCTTGACAGACAGATTGACATGAACACACATTTACATGCATTTCACAGACATGTACTCAACCACATAAAATAAGCACACACACACACACACACACACGCTCACACACATGCAGCACACACACACACACTACAATAAAAATGAATGGACATACAGCAACAATAAAACATCATGACATACTGACATAGACACATTCATTCTCTCACACATACTGTGTCCTATCCCTTAACAAGGGTAGTACATTAGGGGAGCCTTTTCTTAGTGTGTGCTGGGTCCAATACTCTACTGGCACCACTGGAATGATCACAACTGCAACAGTCTGCTCATGGAGAACCTCAACATTTCACACCATGGACACCATTGACACTTG
>NC_045152.1:7279778-7287278 GCF_900700415.2 Clupea harengus | reverse complement strand
ACCATCGACTCCCTACCTTTCCCCTCTCTCTCTATCCTCCCCTCTCTCTCTCTCTTTCTCTTTCTCTCTCGGAGCACTGGGACTCTATCAAAACAATTAGCCCGCTTGGTGTTTGTGTTTCACACCGTGCCTAATGGAAGGCCTCAGCCCAGATATTGACTGAAAGAGAGAGGGAAAGGGCAAGGGGAGGGAAAGTGGAAAGAAGAGAGAGAGAGAGAGTGTGATAGAGAGAATAAAGCAATGAATAAAGGGGGCTACAAGAGAGAGAAGAAAGAGAGAGAGAGAGAGAGAGAGAGAGAGAGAGAAAGAAAGAAGGAATACCACAAGATACATAGGAGTCACCTGAGACTTGTTTTCAATTAAAGGCTACCTTTGCGCACATTCAAAAAACAACTCATGCGGGGGCTTATTTATCAGGACCCCATGCTTGACCTGTCCCCTGAGGAGGTGGGGGAAGGGAGGTGGAGGATGGCGGAGGAGGAGGTGGCGGAGGAGGAGGTGGTGGTGGAGGCCCACAGACAGCTAGGCGTAAGCAGGGGGAACTGTAGCTACAGTGGCCTGGCCCTCAGAGACTGGAGCATGTTACTGTGGAGGGGTCTGTTGGAGTGATAGCTTGTGTTGGGTGAGAGGCAGGAAGATAAGGAGAAGATGGAGGCTGTCTCTTCCGTCCCTCTCTGGCCATCTATCTGTTCCGCTGGTGGTGTCCAGGACAGAGAGACTCGGAGAGAGACTCGGGGCCCTATTCACCCACCTACTCTATACACAACCCCCCCCCCCCCCCCACACACACACACACACACACACACACACATATACACACACACACACATACCCTAGGAGAAAAAGAGAAGAAAGGGCTACCGTTAACAATAAAAATGTAAAAAAAAAAGAGAGAAACCCATGAAGAAAAGAAGGATTTTTTCCCCTTTTTCTTCCCTCTCCCTTTTGTGTTTCTCTCGTCATCAGCATCTCTCCTCTCTCTCTCTCCCTTCTCTCGTTCCTTCCCTCTGCCCCTTTGAGTCTGCCTGCAGGCCACTTTCAAGTCGCTGCAGCTCTGGAGATGATGGCTTTTCTCTTTCTCCTCTCCTCACTGATATCATACCAGTCGAGTGTTTTTTTTTTTTTTTTTAAGGGATGACACGTGATTAGTCACACTTCAGTGAAGTACACGTTCAGCATAATTTACCCCGCAGATTTAAGAGGGACTGCTCCGACAACAGCGCAAGAGGCTTCATTTGCTGCTCGGAACCCTGGGTCATTTTCTTTTCTTGAAAAATCCACGTCCACTCCCAGCGTGTACACATAGTATGCCAGTCTGGGAGAGCGACATCAAGGTAGCCAGTGCTTGAACTATCCATCATCATCCCTGTCATTCGCATTATATGGAATATGTCATACACGCATGCACTATAAGAGTGGTTTTATGCAATACATTACCAGCACCTGAAACCCAGATCTATTCATGGTCAAATGTCTAGACGGGGTTCCGGTGTGAGCGAAGCCTTACACGGGCATTTCTGAAAAACAATACTTTAGTGGAGAGTAATTAGAACGTCCGCTCTGCTCTGTGTTAATGACGGGCGTACTCTAAATGTTTTTTTTTTTTTTTTTTTCAGGTACGGGCGAGGAACAGAGACACGGCGAGCAGAGCTGAGCAGAACTGAGCGTAGCGCAGCGAACGATCAGCCTAATGGCTTTGACATGGTGAGTCATCCCGCTTCATCGGGGCGGCGTTTTAATGATCTCCACAGGGCACGGTTATCTTCCCCAGTCCTCATCGGCAGTATTAACACCGCCGGCGCCCGCGGATTAGTTACCAGCACACTAATTTAACTAAACATCACAAGGGCCAGGAATTCTCTCCCAGAGCCGCGTGACTTCCCTGTGTCAGTGGCAGGAGGTTGATGAAGTGCGCTTCTGAGGAATACACGGAGATCCGTGGGTAATGTGCACCGTGGAAAGTCCACGGCACCGAGGCATGGCACTCATTGTGCATTTGATGTAAAGCACGAAGGGGCAAGACATGTTATTTCTCCCCTTGGATGACACTCCTTTTCTTTCCCTCTCGCTCTCTCTCTTTTTTTTTCTCTCTCTCTCTCTCTCTCTGTCTCTGCATATCACACTCTCTCCACCCCTCCCGCTGTTAAGTGCTCATTCCCATTCTCACAGAGAGGTCAGGCAAAAGGGCTGTTTGTGTTTGTTTAAGCGATGCTACTCCAGCCCTGGTTCTTGCATTAGGAGACTCCTCAGCAGACTCCCCACCCTAGAGGCTGCCGCGAGAGAGGGCTCCTACTGCACAATCTCCTCCATTAGAGCCACGGGGGGTCCTTCGCTGTCTCGCACACTGGGTAAAATAGCCTTGGCTCTCCTGCGGAGGATTCATATTACCCATATTAAGTAAATGTGTGTGTGAGTGTGTGAGTGAGTGTGTGTGTGTGTGTGTGTGTGTGTGTGTGTGTGTGTGTGTGTGTGTGTGTGTGTGTGTGTGTGTGTGTGCGTGCTGTAGTCCAGCAGTGTGTTTGGGCCAGAGCCTCTGGTTGTGCACGGACGGGGAGTCTCACTGGTCTGCTCCCTCGCAACGCTCTAGTGAATGCCATCGCTTCAACCTGCCTCTTACCAGCTCATGACACGCATGCAGGCCTACATATACACACACACTCACTGTCTCTCCTTCTACTACACACGCAAACACCCGTAAACACACATACACACACTTTTGTCAGACACACATAACACTGATATCTCTCTTCCACACACACATACACCACTGTACAAATAAATTGGTAAAAGGGTGAAACATATTTAGGATTTTTCCACAGAGGTTTTCTAAATCTCTACAGTCTACTCAATACAGCTGAGTCTGAAAATCCAAATTTGCATCCGAATGTTACCCACATGTACGTGACAATAACAGAATGCATTTGAATGTTACCCAAATGTAAGTGACAACAACAGAATGCATTCGAATGTTACCCAAATGTAAGTTAAATGTTACAGAATGCAAGGGGTGTTGTCGAAGAGTTGGCACAACCATTTAAATCCTACTCACGAAAAGCTAAAAAGAAAAAAAAATGTTTATAGATTAAAATTATTGGTGGGCTAGAAGAAAGTTGTTTGATTGTTCAGAGAGGCGAATCTGCTGCATTTTATGGTCTTCAGCTCTAATTATCAGAGTCAGCTGCATTTAATATTTAACAAGCTTTTAAAATTCTGAGTTAAAATGGTGAACGTGTCATTCAGTTTTGTGTTCATGCTTGTAATCAAAAATCTCACAAGACGCTTGGTTGGGTGTATGTTTTCCCAAAGGCTCAGCGGCGGGACATGAAAGACCTTCAGCTGTCATTGTGTTTGTGCAGAAGCATGTTGCTGGGAGGCGCATGGCAGGGTACGCTCAACAGTAGTGTGCACTTCCTTAACACTGGCACACTGGCATACTGGCATACTGCAGGGCTGTTAAAGTGAAACGCGTTTTGCCAATGCATAAGATGATACAGTATTAGTGTAATGGCCAACTTGGTGTCCGTGAGTCAATGTGAGTCATGAATGATACTGCAATCTGCTGCGCCTAAGACAATCAGTAGAGCCAACACGGATACACACACACACACACACACACACACATTTACATTCAAATACATACAAGCTGAAAAGCCCCAGAGTAGACTTTTATGAATCAAACTGCCACTCTTCTAATGTGTCCAATAAAACAGGCTGGATTCTGCATTTCGCCTTCCTTGAAAACACTCTTGGCTTCCATCTGCCCTGCGAGGATGCCTGTGCAGGCCAGCCAAGTGACGCCTGCCAATGCATTCTCCAAAGAGAGGCTCTGCCATGCGCTGTCACCACCAGTGTTGTCCAACATTTGATTTAATGGACTTCTTTTGGCTTGTTAGGCCTCCGGAAAGTGCTGTCTGTGTTAAGTCAGTGGAGAAGCCAGCCGCAGCGCTCAGGACATCTGTATTCTGAGCATCATCCCGGCTCCCTGGCTCGCCACTCTCTCTCTCTCTCTCTTTCTTCTTTTTCTTCCTCTCTCTCTTTTCCCCTTTCTCTTCTCTCCCCCCCCCCCCAGCTTTCTCTCTCCCTACAGCCTGCCAGTAATAAAACGAATTACATACAGAGAGGTCCAAAGAAATATAGCCCCGTCGCTAACGCTAGCATGCACCAGTGACAGCGCTGGCCCACTAGAGGAGCAGAGCGCTGGCTCTTCTGCACTACACAGCATGGAGGCTAACGTATGTTCACCTGTAAACACCATAAACGTACACACCTCAAGAAGAATAACAACAATGACAATAAAATTAAAAAAAACAGACAGACAAGCAATAAAACAGCGAAGAGGGTCATAACTGCGGTCCCGCACATCCCTGCTAATGAATCTCCAGTGAACTGGATCCAATCTCGGCCGCCCTGCAGCTGGACAAGGAGCAGATATTGAAGACACTTACTCATTGCCAGAGTCACAATGATTACTCCTGACCGGGGAGGCCAAGACCCGGGCGGCTCGGAGAGCGTCGCCCGTATTGAGCCGTGAGTATATTAGGAGAGGAGCTCAGGAGCCCGGCGCGATCAATGCCGCCCGCGCCCAAGGAGGACAGCCACACCACCTGGCGTCATGCCACCGGCGTGGCGCGGCTTAGGCCTGGGTGGGACGGAGGAGCAGTCAACCGACGGCATGTGATGGATGTGCCCCAAAAAACACCAAAGATTCAAAACATGGAATTCAGTTTCTAAGGGCTGTAAGGTATACGAGTGTGTGAGGGTTCAGATTCTTCTTTGTGTATTCGTTTGTTTATTTGTAATACTGTATAACTGTTGTTCTTCTTGAGTATTATCTTTCTTCTGTGTCTTTCATTTTTGTCCTTCTTTCTTGGGCTTGGGCTCTGTCTGTGTATGTGTGTGTGTGTGTGTGTGTGTGTGTGTGTGTGTGTGTGTGTGTGTGCGTGCGCATGTGCGTATGTGTTTGTGTGTGTGTGCGCGCATGTGTGTGCGTGTGTGTGTTTGTGTACATATGTGCGTGTGCGTATGTGCATGTGTGCGTGTGTGTGTGTGCGTGCATGTGTGTGTGTGCATGTGTGCGTGTGTGTGTGTTATTAAACTTTATTCCTGATCTGTGTGGGTTGAGTGGAATGGATCAGTTTGTCTTTATTGCCAAGTGGAGTGACAGCTGGGTTATGACAGTGTGACAGAGCCTACAGCAGTCGCCTGTGAGCCCTCAAGCTATTCTCACACACACACACACACACACACACACACATACACACACACATACACACACAACACACACGCACACACACACAAATCCACATTGGATCCACACACACTCACTCCCTCACACACACACACACACACACACACACACACACACACACACACACACACACACACACACACACAAATCCACATTGGATCCACACACACTCACTCGCTCTCACACACACACACACACACACACACACACACACACACACACACACAGCAGCAGCACACAGAGTACATTGAGCCGACTGCCCGAAGAGCTGCATCCTCAAAAGCTGTTACCATTTCAATCAACACTCCTCTCTCAGTGAGAACCCCAACAAGTCTTTCAGACACATTCACACACACATACACACACACTTTCTAAACAGTCAAAGTAAATCTGTCAAAATAATTGTTGTGCACAACACCCTCGTCCTTTACCCCTTCACCCTCCCTTCTCTCACACCCTCTCTTTCTCCCTGTCTCTCTATCGCTTTCTCCATGTCTATCTCTTTCTCCCTGTCTCTCTATCGCTTTCTCCATGTCTATCGCTCTCTTTCTCCCTGTCTCTCTATCTCTTTCTCCCATTCTCTATCTCATTCACCCAATTTTTTCTACCTCCTTTTGTCTCTCCCCCTGTCACTCTCTCTCTCTCTCTTCCACACACACACACACACACACACACATACACACACTCACAGACACACACATACAGATACAGCCCCACACCCACAATGCTCCACTGGATCAGAGTGTCAAAGGGTACATCTCTCTCTCCTCCTCTCTTCACCTGTGTCTTCATCTCTCTCTCCTCCTCTCCTGTGTCTTCATCTCTCTCTCCTCCTCTCCTGTGTCTTCTCATATCTCTCTCTTCTTCACTTCACCTGTGTCTTCTCATCTCTCTCTCCTCTTCTCCTGAGTCTTCATCTCTCTCTCCTCTTCACCTGTGTCTTCATATCTCTCTCTTCTCTTCTCTTCACCTGTGTCTGCTCATCTCTCTCTCCTCCCTGGCTGCCTCTGATCTTTTTTTCCATCCATCTCTCCATTTTACATCTCTCTCTTTCTCTCTCTCTCTCTCTCTCCCGCTCTCATTTCATTAAATCACTCATTCAGTCTCTGCCTACCTTTCATCTCACTTTGGTCGGCTGAGTGTTGCAGCAGCGTAAAGGCAAATGGTGATTAATTGCCCTGTACGGCCATGAAGGGTTATTGGATGTAACGAATGGGACGGCACTAAGAGGTCCGGGTGAATGCAGATGAGTTGTCCGCCAACCCCCCCCCCCCCCCCCCCCCTTCAGTGCTAGTCCTCCACACCGTACAGGCTCTGGACAGCCTGGGGGAGGGGGAGGGGGAGGGGGGGAAGGGGGGAAGAGGAGAGAGAGAGAGGCTGTGGCTGCAGAATTTGGTCGGAGGATGGTGCCTCTGTTGGTTTCATTTCAAAGGGCGCATCAGTACACCAAGAGCTGAGGGGGAGATAATGGACACTCTGGGTACGATGACCCAATGTCCCAAATCACAAGGACACATCATTTGCTCGCACTGTAGGGTACTTCAGTCGAGGGCGCAGTTACTGTGACAAGTGCGCATCAAGTACACTTTCATACTTGAACTTCCAGACTGTGCTCAGTGCAGATCTCACAGTTTCTGCTGGAGGGGGGGCGAGAGAAAGAAAGAGAGAGAGAGAGCGCTAGAGAGAGAGAGAGAGAGAGAGAGAGAGAGAGAGAGAGGGAGGGAGGGAGAGAGTGTTGGGACGGGGGCATGTTGTTGACTTTGGCCCAGGCAGTGGTGTGACTCAGAGAGGATGAGACGAGGCCTCTCCTCTCCTCTCCCCTCGTCTAGTGTGGTCAACACAGGGATCCATCAGGAGCGATTTGCCTCACAAAGGTCAGCGTCGCCGGGGGGCTCGAGCGGGCGGCATCACGGAGGGAGAGGAGGAGGAGGACGAAGAGGAGGAGGACGCTGGGACAGGAGTGAGTCACCGCCTGTGGTCTGCACCTCCTCCCACCGGGGGCCGCGGTATACAGCGTACGTTGGGGCCCGAGCACGGCATGACGGCAGTAACCCCACACACACACACACACACCGCCACCTCTCTCTCTCACACACACACACACACACACACACACACACAAACACACACGGCACATAACAGGAGACTGTTTCATCACATTATTTCCTTAAGGTAAGGTACGTGCAGTGAGCAACGCGGCCACTAAAAAGAAATGCCCTCAAGAGCACAGTTCAGCATGCAGCGACAGGGGG
>NC_045152.1:7227278-7274778 GCF_900700415.2 Clupea harengus | reverse complement strand
GATCTTTACATCAATCTTAATTTATGTGGGCCTATCGTTCTTTCCAGGAGAGAAGATTGAACTGAGATTATAGGGGCAATAATTTACACCCTGGACACATATTTTATTCCCCTGCCATGGTCTATTCTCCAACAGAGCAGCAGATGAGAGAGGAAAGAACGGGCCATACATATTTTCCAAACGCCTGCAGATCATTAGAGAGTAGTTGAGGGAGCAATCTATTTGCTAAGGTGCAGTGAGCGGCAAAACAGACACTCGGTAGTCTAGCCGTGACCTGACACAGATGTTACAGCAGCTCACCTCACCCATTAAACCACCCAGTCAAACCTCCGATCAATTGCAGCCTTTCATCCCCCCCCCCCCCCCCCCATTTTATAAGAGCGTGCCATACCAGTAGGAGGAACGTCCTCTGTAAAGGCTTGTGAGGGCCCCGCATTTGTCTGGAAGAGTGTGTGCAGGAATTCCTAAGACGGTGGCGTACCGCCATCAGTGTGCCACTGTGAGGTCTGCGAGGGCTGTCAGTGATAAACTCCAGCTCCAGCACACGTCGTCTCTTGGCAGGCAAGCCAGGTAAACGTCTCCTGAGAAGAGCTAAGTGCTAACTTTGATCATACATGGCAGAGGCTCTGGTGCTCTGGTGGATTAAGATGGGCAGCAATGTGGCTTGATAGTCTCTTTTTATGTTTATGTTTTTTTTTGCTTTTGACTCATGTCTTTAGTCCACTTGTTTTGTTGCTTGTTACAATCAGTGGCCTTTATGGTGAATACTGATGAATGAACAGCATAATGGATTCGGTCTTGAGCCAGCTCAAGATCAGTGAGAGCATCAGTCTGTGTATGTGCTCATATTAACTGACTGGGTGAGCATGATAACAGAAAGCCTTTTGAAAGCATGCAAAATAGCTGTGTGGTTTTCTTTTATAGAGAAGAGTATCCCCCTGTTACAGTGAAGCAGGGAAAATAACTGAAGTGAAGCTGACTGCAAGGACCATTCATCTTCTTAAGGGCACTGACTGAGTGCACAAACACACCAGCATAAGTCTGTGAACAGAACACCAGCGTGCATTCTTCGGGAAAACACCTTAACAAGAGTGCGTGGCTGCCGGCACGTGTTTAAAGGTGTTGACAGTTGTCTCAGGAGGAAATGACAGAGCTTCAGCGGAGACGTCAACTAACCAACTGCCATGCAATTTTAACACCGACCTCAGCGAGTCCAACAATTACCAAGCCCGACCCCACACCCCCTACCTTCAAGACAGCAGGTTCTCCACAACCCAGAGTGGGTCATCACTTCTTCGTTCTTCTTGCTGGTGTCATTGTCGTTGGCCGATTTGGTCCTGCACACTCCTCTTGAATACAGCCAGTAGTCCGTCCCCACCGCGATTGTCATCAGACTGAACGCGGCGAAAGCCCCCACCGTGGTGATTAGCATTTGAACTCCTCTGTCACACATCATCATTCTGCTTCATTTCAGGAAAGGAAACCGTTGCAAAGGTACGAAGTGTAATTCAGTGGGGAGAGATGTCCTAACTGACCTGATTCGCTGACGCTTGACATCAAACGACTTCAAAAACACATTCCATAATTTCGGGGATGTGAGGTGCTTTCTCGCCTGTCGCTGTTGCAGCCTCCCAACTTCTGAAATCAGCAGCAAAGGAACTCTAAACGAACGTGTGTCAGCTTGCGCCTAAAGCCTTAAAGTGTCTTCATACGTTAGACTGAAAGGAAGACGTTTAGAATAACGCAAAATACAGGTTTAAAACACATATTTCCCACTGCCCACCTGCATGTTTGTGTCAGAATCACGTTTTTAGAGGGAACCATTGAGGCGGTAAAGACAAACGAGTTATCATAAACAAATGGACTTTTCAGCGCAAATAATAGCACGCTACGCCATTATTTTCTATTTACAAACAGAATATTTCGGTAGACATCATTTTCCGGTGTCCCTTTACATAGACAAGTATGACAAGAGCGACATAAGAAAATGTTCCTTCCGTTAATCCAGCGAATGTTTATCTTCTGCTGCTAGTCCACCGTTTTTCTTCTATTATTTTTTTTTTTGCAATGAAAATCCGATTTGGTGACCGGCGTGTTCACTCGCTGACATTTCCTTCCAAATTCCTCCTTTAGACCAAGCGACTCAACGTATCTGAAAATATGTTGTTACTGGAAGCAGCATTTTTTTAAAGGCATCTTACAATGAGTGATCGTTTAAATTCACATACTCCGAACACTTGTAATTTTCTATGCTGGAGATGACAGCGTTAGTGTCAGTGACGATGCTGGCTCCAGCAATTGTGTCTTAGAAATGACAGCTCCCACGTTCCTCCCGAATCTGCGGCTCTAAAACAACGCCCACAGTGGCACCGGAGGGAGAGTTGAGCGTTGAAAATGTAGCGCGCTGGCTTCTGTCCGTGGTGCTGAATGAACGGAGCTGCTCGTAATCTCCGAATTTCTCCCTGGCGCTCGCTGCACAGCGCCCCTGGCTCAACCAATGTGCTACTTAGGCCTTCATATGCAAAGATATTGGCGAGTGATGCATGAAGAATGGACCCTGGAGAACAGAAACGTACTTAAAGAGCCACGAACATTTTAATGATTTCGTCATCCGCGAAGACTCCCACATAGAAATTGTTCGGTGGAGTTTTTACAGTTCAGTTAGTCCAGACCAATATTTATACTGCTAAAAACAAAGAGCAGGGAGTGGTGGTTAACAGCTTCGTTTAACAGAGTCCATTTTAGAATTATTTATTCCACGTCTTCACGGATCAAGAAAACAAGGAATAAGATGGGTGTAGCCAAGGATTATTGCGCATAGCGAGTGATCATTTCCATAAAGTATCAGATAATTTAAGAAATTGAAATCAACAACACGTGATAATCTACAATTAGCAGTTGCCGTAGTCTAAGACGCATACAGCCCAACCTTCAATCAGGCCACTCCTTCACGCCTGGAACGAGACTTCAGTTTTTTTGACGCTGACAACATTCAACACTCTGACAAAGTAATGCGTTTTTGAAGCGTTGCCCTTGGCTTGCAGAACTAAACATTCGTTACACATTCTCATCACATTGCTCGAATCTCAACGGGGTAGATTTAGCTGCTGAAAACAAATATATCTTTGAATGTAACCAATTGTAGTTCTAACAGGGGGCTTTTCTTATACTTACTCTCTTCCCTACAGACATTTTTTTTTATCGACCAGATAGGCCATGGTTTCTATAGGCTACATTGGTAAAAGGCTGGCATGTATTCAAATTCAGTTCTTCCCATCAAACACTCCTTGACCTGCGTTTGACCCTCTCAAGATTTTGACGGGTATTCCTCAATTGCGAAATATATGAGGAGATGAAATATGCATGTCTGACACCCGCTGCGCCACCTGGCTTTGTCCTGATCTTGGGAGAGCGTCTTTTTTCAGAGTTCGTGTTCCATTTCCTTGTGTGTGTGTGGTTGTGTGTGTGTGTGTGTGTGTGTGTCAGGTTTTAAGGCCCCGGAGTGCAACTGCTATCTATGTGTGCTACTCGGCCCATAGTTTTAAAATGATCTTACTGCAATATACCCCAGAATGTATGTTTTTACACGACCAGGACCAAAACCTGTTCTAAAGTCATGAAAACGCAATCCAGATAAAGGCCTTACGAAAACATGGCCCTCCTCTACAAAGCTTGTTTCCCATCAAAATAAAAACGAGGAAATAAACTCAAAACAAAGACGGCAGTGCCCTAGTGTTGTAATACGACTGACGGCTGATGAAGAGTGGGACAAGGCGAACAATAACGGTAATGAAACAACATCTGTTTCGGCTGGGATCTGAACCAAGTCTTCCGAGAAATTCGGGATATAAACTATGCAAATCATAGATACAGCATACTAAGTAGGCCTATTAGGTAGATGAATCATCCGCGGTAATCTGTGGGGAGAAGATACACGGAAGATCTTCTTGACTGACAGTTTAAACTGGAAGGGGCAGCACGGATGTTGGCCGTCGCCTGGTGACGGCCATTACCGGCCGATCTTGTACTTTCAGATTGCGGAGTGCAGCGCGTAATGCGGCCACTGAGGTGCTTTAGGTGGCCCGTCATTGCCGCCCATTGTGCCAACTCCGCGCTTGCTCCGAGTGGGTGTGTGAGAGAACGAGGCTGCCAGACTCAGCTTCGAAAGCCAGCATTATAGCTTTGATCTCTCTGACTAATCAGGCCTCCCCACGTAATTGAGTGGGATGCGGTTCTACATATGGTATCAAAATGATGATTCCGTGGAAGGATTTCTCAGTGTTTTTTTCCCCTATACCTTTATCTGAACTGACATTTAGTTGTTTTTCCTAACAGTCACAGTCTCTCTGTGTGGGATTGATTTTTCGCTGTAGATGGTGTCAGAATGGAGGAAGAATAGACTTCTGTGAAGAGGAGACTCTTTCCCCTGCAGGTCGGAGAAGCCAACAGGCCAATAGGGTTTTAATAGAGCTCAGTCCTCGGCAGGCATGATACATATGGCTCATACTCTCTCTCTCTCTCTCTCTCTCTCTCTCTGTACTTACATTGGAAAGGGACTCACCCATGGGTATGTGTATGGATGGTACATATTAAAAGATGTAATGACAGAATGTTCAGACTCCAACCTACAGAACCCCCCAAGGTCAGTGATGCAATGTTCAGGCTATTAAGTCTTCATCTTCATCAGCACCCCCTCCCCCCTCACATAGGAGTGGAATGTGCACCACGCTCTTATTCATTTTCTCATATCATCAGCGAGACACTCATTGGTTCCCTTTATATTTGTTAAAGAAACAATCTCCACTCTACCAAACAAACATGAGACCATTGACCTATTGCAGTGATGAGAGTCTGATTGTAGGGGCTATTTTTATTTATTTTTTTTTTCAAATGCATGCAAACCACAAATGCTGTTGCCCAATAGAACATGAAATTGAGCGCACCGTGTACTCATGCAAGTATTCAGCAGGGTGAATGCACTCGGAAAGCTCTGCAGATCAGCAGTGGGCTTTGCCTGGGATATCTTCAGATACTAATCGCACCCCCTGCTGTTTTCCATATGAATCAGGCCCTATATCCCACATAAGGCTTTATAGCAGAGCGGCCCACAAATAACTTGGGGAAAGTGTGTTACTTCGGCATGGTTCACACAAAAAAGTTTGTTAAAAGCTGTGAAATCTAGCAAACATCACACAGGGTGACATTATGCCAGATTTCAGTGGCACATGTGACTTGACAAGTTTTAGAGGTGTGCATTCAAGGTTGCATAGAATTAAAGGCCAAAGGGGAAATGAAAACACATGGAGTAGGAATACGGTTTGAAGAGGGAGGATAACCATGTCAGGTGGCTGTCACAAACCCAACACATTTCAGCCAGCCTAGATATAGAGCACTAGCCTGACATTGTCATACTCATAATTCTAGTCAGAATATGAGTCTGATACTGCTCCATTGGGCTGTGATTATCGGGCGTGTCCCAACCGAACCAGGGGGAAAAAATGCCTCTTCGCTCAATTGGATAGACTACAACCAATCAGAGCAACGTAGTCATCATCGGGCCAGCTGATAAATTAAACTTTTTACCGGAATCCCGTAGGAAGGACGCAAAAACATTTTTCGATCGACAAATGCTTTGATCACGTTTCCTCTTTCCCTCTTTCAAAATGAATGCGCTGTCGATGTCTACACATCTCAGCTCTCCAGCAGCAGCCATGTTTGTTGAAAACGGAATTCAAACCCAAGCGTCTTTGGTGACGTGGTTGATTACGTTACTGTTGATCATCTGTCCATCATCGTATAAAGACCGCCCTGACAATTTGATTGGTCCGAACAATTTTTGATTTTGGATAATTTCTCCCCAACGGAGCAGTGCCAGACCGAACTTCCAGACCTCAAATGTTGTGGGCGGGGCTAAGTTCGTCTGGCATCCAGGCTAATAGAGCACAATGGCCGAAATGGAGGAATCTGTTTGAGCTGCACTACAGAAAGTGCAGAAAGAGTAAATAATGCTCTGCTGATTCCATACAGTAGGCCGTATTTAGTCTGGCCACTTGGCTATGGCTCTGGACCGATGACTGTAAAAAGCATAGACTGCATATGCTCAGTGAAGCCACCAGAAGGAACTAAAAAAAATGGTGCCGATTTAACCAACTATGGTTGATACCCGGTGGACCTGACCAATCTTCTGCCTACTACGCATGCTCTCTGGCTACAAAAAAGCACCTACTATGCACACCCTGGCTGAAGTTTTGCCAATATGGCCGACCAATTTTGGCTTCATTTCATCATAACATAAGAACACGAGGCCATGCTGTCCATGCCTTTTACAGTCATTGTCTTGCATGAACGTCTTGCAATCGGATTGGTTGGATGGTCTTCCTATTGCACTTCCTCTTGCAGTAGGTGGAGCCAATCAGAAACGCTTTCTTCATTAATCTGCACACCCCCCTTTCAGCAGAATTCATTCACCTTCACTTTTTTAAAGGGGCATTTCATTAACACCCATTAAAATTCTCCTTTCAGCCCCTTCTTATGGGATACAAAAAAAAAAAAAAAGCCGAAATGCATTTTAATTTGTTATGGCATACCTAAGTGCCTTTGAATCTCAATGATGCCAGTGTCAGCGTGCACATTAAGCCCTGGGTGAAATGAGGACTTACAGTCAGGGGGATGTGATGAGGGGCCCCAGAGCGACCGAGTGTCCACTGTTTAAGTACGCCGCTCCGGACACCCCAAGGACGACAAGGTGTTCTACCTCGATCAGAACAGGTGGCCACTGCACCTGGCTCCCGGCTCCCGACTCCCGACTCCCTCATCGCCGATTCACCTCACATCCAGGGCTCCATCCAAAACGAACAGCGGGGGGAAAGCCGTGTGTCCACTCATTACCTTATCTCATGTGCTAAAACAGCCGGGATAAAAACACAGTCAGGGCTTCAAGTCAGCGTGGGGCTTCAGATCCCCGACCACAATTCTATTGTCAATTTATATATGCCCTTATACACACATACATGCACACACACACACACATACACACATACACATACACACACACACACACACACACACACACAAACAGGCATGCACACAAACAGTGAAACAGACAGAATGTGAGTGAGAGGGGAAGGAATTAAAAATAAATAAATGCATGAGCAGATAGCAGGGGAGGGCAGGGAGGAGGCAGCAGCACCCTCTCATCATAAAGTCTGCGTTGGAGAGGCAGCCCTTGCTGACTGTCTTATCTTATTGAAAGGCTCATTAGCATAGAAATGACTTGGGGCAGAGGCGGGGAAGCAGAGCACAGGTAAGAACTCCGTAGCTCTCCTCGCATTAGAGAGAGAGAGAGAGAGAGAGAGAAAGAGAGAGAGAGAGAAAGAGAGGGGGAAAGAGAAAGAGAGTATGAAGCAGTTGAGAAACTCTGTAAGTCTCTTCACATTAGCTTGGAGGGAGACATGGTGAGAACACGACGCCAGAGAAGAGCAGAGGGGTGAGATGACAGGAACAACAACCTAAAAAAATAAAGAGAGAGAGAGTGGGCTGGTGAGAAAAAAGGACATGGTTGACGGGGCTGGACAAAAGAAGAGAATACTTTTTATCTTTTGGAAAACATAATTTTTTTTTCTTCTTGTCATCCAAGCAATGTCATTGATTTGGGTTGACTTTAGACATCAGACTATAGAGAACATGACAAAACACAGCACAGCACAACAGCAGAGCATGACGACACAACACAACAAAACAGCACGACTAAGCTCAACACAGCACAGCACAGCACAACAATACAGCACAACACAGCACAACACACAGCAAAACAACAGAGCATGACAGTACAGCACAGCATAACACAACAATACAATACAATACAACACAAAGCACAGCACAGCACAGCACACAGCAAAACCCCAGAGCATGGTAGTACAGCACAGCATAACACAACAATACAACACAACACAAAGCAGAGCACAGCACAGCACAGCACAGCACAGCAGAACACAGCACAGCACAGCACAGCACAACAATACAATACAAAATACAATACAATACAATACAATACAATACAATACAATACATCACAGCACAGCACAGCACAGCACAGCATAGCACAACAGTACAGTGCAACATACAATATAGCACAACACACAGACAGAGAAGAAGCTCGAAGCAACACATAAACAGAGCAAAGCCCAACGGAAAAGCACAATATACAGCATACATATATATATACAATATAAAACACAGCACAGACCAGCACAGCTCAGAACAGAACAGAACAGAACAGCACAGAACAGAACAGCACAGCACAGAAAAGCACAACATACAGCCTACAACATCAGTACAATATAAAACAGCACAGCACAGCACAATATACAGCATACATCAGTACAATATAAAACACGGCACTGCACAGCACAGCACAGCACAGCACAGAACAGAACAGCACAGAAAAGCACAACATACAGCCTACAACATCAGTACAATATAAAACAGCACAGAAAAAGCACAAGATATAGCCTACAACATCAGTACAATATAAAACAGCACAGTGTAAAGCAACACGACTATGGACACAGCAAGCACAACACAGACCAGACAACACAATACAAAACAACACAACACAGCACCCCCCCTCTGCCCCGCCAAAAGCAGTGCACAACAGAAAAGCAAGTGTGACAAATCAGAGCAGCTTAGGCCAGGTGTGCCCTTTCAGCACAACCCCCCCAGCCCCCCCAGCCCCTATAGCAGGTCTCAGGATCCCTCATCCCTTTGAGAGCAGGCTCTCTGGTCGGCCAACAGCAGTGGTCAGCACAGAGGGGGGAGGGTGGGGGGCTGGATAAGAAGAAGTCTCAGAGCCAGGCGCATCAGCAAAATACAGGAAGCTCCTCGCACACCTACTTTGAAGATTCCCACAGAGAGCCCCGTAACGCTTTCCAATTAGGGCCCAAAATGGACTCGCTAATGAACATAAACAAACCTGCTTCAGGGAGCGGCGCTTTTAGCCTTAATATTAGCTATACCGTAATAATTAATAAGGAAAGACACAAAATGGCTTTGTATTTATCTACATAATTATTTTTGGGAACCCTGGGGGAAGGTGTCTGTCTCTGCATCCTTCATTTATGCAAAGTTCACTCTCGATTATGTTAGACTGAGATACAGTAGATGACAAATAAACTGACAAAGTACTGATTGAAGTGTAAAAGAGGATGAGACAGTTTAATGACAAAGTTGAACCTGCTCATACTGGAAACGTCTCACAACTGCAGGGGAAAAGGAAGATGCAGATGATTGCAATGACAATTTTTCCGTCATTACAATTTGTCGTAATGCCCCATAATTTTGTGGGCTATCTTCCAAATAAACGTTTTTTTTTTGATTGCCTGGTGGTTGATTACATGCAGTCATGTCATTTCAATGCATCTAGGGTCGAAGAAGGTCATCTCGCCTTGAAAAATTCATCTTTACTTCAACCAGCCGAGACGTAAAAACAAAACAAACAAATTGCATTCAAGTGGGATCATTTGCATTTGAATATACGTGATGAAAAATACATAAGCTGCCAGTTGGGTGCTCACCGTGGCAACCAGTCCCACACTCCTCTGCAGTCAGGCTCCCCCCTGCTCCAACCCCCCGACCCACTGGTGGTCTCAGCTCGACCGTACAGCCGGCGTCACGCTCCAAAAATGCCATCGCTTATATGAGAAGCGCTGACCCCCGTGGGCGAACACATATGCTCACAAGTGTGCCAGGATTCTCTATCCTTGTCACCACGGCGATGGATGTTTTCTCGACAGCCAGTGGAGCAGTGAGGTGCATCGTACCCTTCGGGCAAGGGAGTACGACCTGATTACAACATCACAAGGGAGTCGGTATACGCCCTGCGCCACCCCCCCCCCCCCCCCCCACCCCACCCCACACCTCCTTACTCCTTCTACAAACCTCCCCACCTTATCTCACCCTGTATCCTTCTCCTTCCTGGTATCAATTTAGTCCGTTTGCATCCGCAGGAACAATAATCAGTGTAATCACTGGAAGAGATTAAGTAATGCTTTTGAAATGGCTTTATAATTACTCGGTGCTGATATAATTGATCTGGAATTGGTGGTGATGGTGGTGGTGGTGGTGCTGGCGGTGGTGGTGGCGGAGGCAGATGGTTAGGCCTGTGGAATGCTGGTTGGGAGTGTTGATTATGAGGTCCACAGGAGGTCAGTAAGGTGTGACGGAGCAGCCTGAACGAACTGCACCACTTGGGGACCTGTGTGTGAGCTTAGAGCAAGTGTGGGCATAGGCGGTATTGGTGACAGTGGTGTGATTAATGTTTGGGGGCGCTCCACCCTGGCGGGGCAAGTGCTCCCTCTTCAGGCGTCGACCTCCACCCGTCAGCTCCCAGAGATGGAGATGGATGGGTGAGCCGGGGCAGACGTCCCCGGAGCCCGGCCATTCACCAGGACATCATTACACACTACCCCAGGGAGTAAAGCATACTACTGACCTCTATACAGTCTTAATCACAGACCGACTCAGAACACACACACACACACACACACACACACACACACACACACACACACACACACACACACACACACACACACACACACACACACACACACACACACACACACACACACACACACACACACACACACACACACACACACATACACATACAGATACATGCAAACACACATAGAGTAACAGTCACCCGAGGCTCTATAATTGGGCATGAACCCACAACACACACACACATACACACACAAATGATATTTACGTGTTATTACACACCCCAGGGCCCTAAGACACCAGCACACTCTTAATTACATGAAAGCAAGAAATAAGTAGAGCATCCATGCATGGTCTTCCCATCCTATTTTAATTACAGGTCAATGTAACACACGTATACACACACACACACACACACACACACACACACACACACACACACACACACACACGCAGACATACATACATACATACATACATACATACATACATACATACATACATACATACATACATACATACATACATACATACACACATACAGACAGACAGACAGACAGACAGACAGACAGACAGACAGACAGACAGACAGACAGACAGACAGACATACATACATACATACATACATACATACATACATACATACATACATACATACATACATACATACATACATACATACATACATACATACAGATAGACAGACAAATAGGGAGAGAGAGAGAGAGAGAGAGAGAGAGAATGAGACGGAAAGAGAAAGATGTTTTGACTTGGTTGCCAAATATACATCTCCTTGTCCTTGTGAGTCACTGGCAGCTCGGCTGTTGAGAGCATGACGCCTCTGGCAGTGCCTTATCAAATGCAGGCTTGTACCCGCAACAGAGACAGAGGAGAAACAACCCAGACGCAGCAGAGGGAGTGACAGAACCCCCAAAAGAGAGCCACACAGAGCCTCACCGCGCCGCACCGTGCCTCCCTACGCTCCCCGGAGACCGCAGCCCCTGGGAGACCGGCGGCCCCGCTGGGGTAAGGCAGCTCGGGCTCTCTGTCGCACTCACACAGACAGAGGTTACAAAAGAGAGTCAAAGAGAGAGAGCGGGGGGAACATTTTGTTGCACACAGATGAAGAATAAAGACAGACCGAGGGAGAAAGAGAGAGAGAGTGAGAGGGAGAAAGAGAGAGAGGGGGAGCGAAAAAGAGAGAGAGAGGGAGGGGGATAAAGAGAGGGGTAGAGAGAGAGGGAGAGAGAGAGAGAGAGTGAGAGGGATAAAGAGAGGGGTAGAAAGAGAGGGAGAGAGAGTGAGAGGCTGATATGAAAGGGCAGTCTGCAGCAAGATGTCACCAAATGAGGAGAGTGATGTTGACTGACAGGCAGAGGCGGCTCAGGCGGCCGGGCTAGCTGACTCCAGAATGGGTCGGGCCCAGGCGGCCCAGATCTTTGTCTGTGTCGGGGGGTGGAGAGAGGTGAAGAGGAGGATTAAAGGGCACTTACGTAATAGAGGGTGGAGACACACAGTATTGCCCCCCCCCCCCCCCCCCCCCCCAACTCCAACCCCTCTAGGCTGTCTGGATGTGTGTGTGGGGAGGGCAGAAGAGGGAGAGAGTGCCAGTGAAATGGAGATGGCCAAATTTATGCCACCCCGCAGGGACCCAGCATCAGTTTTTTTGCCCACACCCCAACAGATTGTATCTCGGATTTTTACAGCCATCGCCAGCAGTAACCAGCATTTATCAAGTCCATGAAAAAAACCCAGAAACTTTTTATGAACAATGAGTGCACTTTAAGGCCGCGCTTTCTACCCAAAGGCACCTAAGGCTCCACGCATGCGGCTGCCATTTATCAATTTGTCTTGAGAGATGAGGATAGGAGAGAGGTCAACAAAAATGGACATTTTCCGTGTCGGGTTGGACTGAGAGATGACAGCACACTCTGGACCATAGCGTGAGAAAGCAAACAATCCATCAGTCACTCTCACTGCTGGCCTCGTGTTTGACATTTTCCTTATTGATTAACAGAACAAGGCTTCATACGAACACTGGCGGACGAGTGGGAGAGAAGACCAACAATCACTGCCCTTCAATCCCAGCTTAAAGCCGTGGATCTCCACAGGAGAGGAGAGGAGAGGAGGGGGCTGATTATACGGGGAGAACTCCAGATTTAGTCATTTTTTTTGCAGACGCTTTTATCCAAAGCGACTTACAAGGATGTATACACATACCAGAGGTGTGTTCAAATTCGGCGAACGTTTAAGGGGAACAAGTTTGAATGTTTTTGTGTAAACATTCCAAATTGTGGGCTATGCAAGGTCTTTACCACAGATTTATCATGAAATGATTGTACATCACTACTGTGATTTCCTGATGTTTTTTTTTACAGATATTTTCCACATGAGCAAGTAACTCTGATCTGGGCCTGATCTGGTGCAAGTCCTATGGATTCAGGCCAGGCTAGTTTCAGGTGTGGATCTATTCCAGGGTCACCTGCTTCCTGTCAGCCTGTTGTTGTGAGTGTAAGTTGTTGCTGCCATCCTGGTTCAGAGGCACTGCTCATCACAAATGGCCCTTTCTACTTACCTCAGAACATGCAAGACAAATTGGCAAGCCAAGTCTCCGCAGAAACGTGCTGCATTTGGATTGTACATAGAAGGGCAGAGATGTGGGTGGGAGTGGGTGCTGAAGGAAATCACCACGGTAGTGGGACTGGGGACAGGGTCATCTTGCGTAATGTTTGTTTAAAAGTAAACAGTCATTTGCTGATTTCCCTGCTTTTCTTTTTTCATGAGAGTATGGTTGTCAAGCATCCAGGCATGGAGGATGGAACAGAATCAAACTTGTTTAGATGACTAATGAAGAAGCACCTAGGGCTAGAGGCACAGAGAGAGAGAGAGAGAGAGAGAGAGAGAGAGAGAGACACAGAAGCAAAACCATGGCATCACTTTTAACATCACTACCTTAGTCATCAAAGGTTTGATGCAATAGTAGTTCAATGTACGAAAGTCAGGAGAAACAGAGTTATACACATTGACAGCTGTTCGCACAGATTCAATTTGTTGAGGGAGAAGGATGTGATTTTAAGATCATAAGGAGGATACTTTGTATTGGATACGTGGATAGAGGTTAATATTGCCGGTCTGAGAGAAAGAGGATTTGGGGTGTAAGGATGAGGGAGTCCTCCTGAAGCTACGACTGATACATCGCTGTGAAAGAGACAGTACAATTTAAACTGGTGCCGTCGGACCTACCTGTTACTATCCAAAGATAAGAAAGAAGCATGGAAGTTGACCAGCAGACATTAGCATTACGCCTTGAAAGACAGTCATGTCCGGGGTGAGACGGGTGGAATGAGAGGTTGCCGTTGGGTCTGGATCCTCCTTGAACCCCAGCTGGGACTGGGCACAGTCTAACTGCTGATGCTGTGCTTTACGGACTTCCTCTGCTTCCGCGAAATAACTTATCTGCTGACCACACTTCCGACCAGACACACACACACACACACCTTTAAGTGAACGTTACCTTGTGTGTATGCCCCCTTTTTAGTCTGTTACTTTTCGTGTGTGTCCACCCGTTTCAGTCTGTTCCGTCTAGTGTGTGTGTGTGTGTGTGATATTCACAAATACAAGTACACACACACACAGACACACACACCTTTAAGTGAATGTTACCTTGTGTGTATGTCCCATTTTTAGTCTGTTACTTTTAGTGTGTGTCCACCCGTTTCAATCTGTTCCGTCTAGTGTGTGTGTGATATTCACAAATACAAGTACACCCAGACACAGATACAAGCACACACACACACCTTTAATTGAATGTTACCTTGTGTGTATGCCCCCTTTTTAGTTACTTTACATGTGTGTCCACCTTTTTTGGTCTGTTCCATGTACTGTGTGTGTGTATGTGTGCGTGTGTGTGTGACTCCCCTCATTCTCAGGTATAACTGTGACTGCACTGTGCCAGCAGCTCTGTGTGTGTGTGTGTGTGACTCCCCTCATTCTCAGGCATAACTGTGACTGCACTGTGCCAGCAGCTCTGTGCACTGGTGGTAATAACTCTCTGGGCTTCATCAGTCCCCCCCCAACATCCCTGTGTGTGATTTCATTAAAACAGGAGATTGCTTTTTAAATTGTTTTGCTTCCAGAAGACAGGGCGACTGTGCCACCTATCACAATTAAAGAAAAAGAAAAGGATGCCATGTGCACATGTGTAAGTGCACACACATCTATGTGTGTGTGTGTGTGTGTGTGAGAGAGAGAGAGTCTGTGTGTATGTTGAATTGAATAATTTCCTCTGTCATGCCTTTCTCCTGAACCTTTCTCTATAAAATCCACCAAACGAAAAATAAAGAAAAGGAGACAGAGGCATTGACGGTTCTTTTCTGGTGTCTTCCATCATGGAATGACCCCTTCTCCGTGCAGAACCACTGTCTGCTCCCATGCTGTTGTTGTGCACTCAGGGTTGAACTAATTGTTTTGCAGATAATTAGGATCTTCTTTTTTTTTTTTAAAGTACGAACAAACAGTGCAAGGAGAAAAAGAACACTAATTGAAGGGAGAACAAAACAGATTTAAATCAATAGTGACTCTCCCTCAGTGTGTGTGTATGTGGGGGCTGCAAAGGGGTGTGCATGTGTGTGTGTGTGTGTGTTTGTGTGTGTGAGAGAAAGAGTGAGTGAGGGTAGTGCGAAGGAATAAACACACACCAGGCATTACCTAAAGCTTTAATCACAGCCAGTGGTAAGATATGGGAGTGTGTGAGTGTGTGTGTGTGCTTACGCAAGTGCGTGTGATTGTAAATGATCTGTAGGAAGTCCTTTTGTGGCATCACTGGATGATGGGTCGGATGACCACACAAGCTTTTCACGACATTCAGTCCCACAATCCCACAAACTCACACACCCACTCACACACACACACACACACACGCTGTCAAACACTCACACACCCACTCACACACACACACACACACGCCGTCATACACTCTGGGTGCCTAAGAACACACAAAGGTGAGCGGCATTGTTGGTTACACGCCATCGGAAGAGGACATCATGTAGCCCAATTGCATTAGCTGGTGATGAGAGAGTGTTACGGTGATTACATTTTCCAAAGTGAATGAAGATGTAGACGTAGTAACATTAGCGACTCGGCTTGGGTGTGCTGGAGAGGGTACAGGCATGACTAACTGCTTGGGATAGATGGGCTTGACTGCATTAGCAAAATGGCGAGGACGCATGGGAATCCATCTCTGACTCCGGAAGCTCAAGGAGACCTGAGAGAGTGTGTGTGTGCTGATGTAAGTGCCTGTTGTATGGGGGTGGAGGGTGTCTGTGTGTGTTTCTGTGTGTGTGTGTGCTGATGTAAGTGCGTGTTGTACGGGGGTGGAGGGTGTCTCTCTGTGTGTGTATGCGTGTGTGTGTGTGTGTGTGTGTGTGTGTGTGTGTGTGTATAGAGGGGTATCATTTGTTTGCTGAGTGTCCTTATCCATAATCATCATTATTTATGTCCTTTTTTTAGTGCTGGGAGCATGGGAGAGATGCATTCACTCAGTCCCTGTGTCATGGGAGATCATTTTAATTGCCTGTTTTTGACAGCAGTGAAGGGGGGGTGGGGAGTGGGGGGTGGGGGGGGGATGAACGCACGGGGGGGGGTTAAAAAAAAAAAGAGAGAGAGAGGATCACAAGGCTGCAATCAGACACAATGCCTTTGAGGTACATAATGAGCCATTGTCAAAAGGAAATAATTTTCGCTGGCCTGTCACAATAAAAGCCTGTGACGAAGTGCATTGTCAGCATCAAGCCTCTGAGAATACATAAAGATGGCTTCCGTCCTTAGCTGTAGCAGGATATGCTCCTTCAATCACGTTCTCTCTTTCTCTCACTCTTTCTCTTCCTCTCTCTCGCTCTCTCTCACACACACACACATCCACATAAAACTTCGCACACACCCTGACTGGCAACCTTTGTCCCTCCTATAGAGGGTCCCAGGGTGTGTTTATCCTCCGAGCGCCGGTGAAAAGGGCTTCTGCTTCAGCACCTCTCAGAAGAAGAAGCTTATCCTCCCCATCACAGGGAGAGAAAGAGAGAAAGAGAGAAAGATGGAGAAAGGGCGCGTGATAGGGAGGGGGGGAGAGAGTTGGAGAGAGAGGGAGATGGAAAGAGAGAGAGAGAGAAATGAAACAGGATCATGTTGTGTTGAGTAGAGATTGAAGGAGTGGATGCCGTGTGTGTGTGTGGGTTCTGTTCGAGTACTATGTGTGGTTGCTGCTGCTGCTGCTGCTAGAGAATCATTTGCTTTCTTACTTGCCTCGGGGAGTGAGGAGAGCAAAGGATGTATCGCTTCATTTTCTAAACACTCGTTTCTCCAGCTGATAAGATGCTTCGTCTCACAGTGGCAGATAAGGCCAGCCCACGATCCAGCGGCTCTCCTCCGCCTCTCCCTCTGTCTCTGGTGCTCCACATTCAAATGGGTCTCATTGGCATGGCTACTCTAAGAGTGCTGTTGCCCAACTACACACACACACACACACACAACACCACACCACACACACACACACACACCAAACACCACACACACACACAAACTGACAATATATAGAGGAAAACAGATCAGAAGATAGATTATGATGAATGATAATGAAGTAGACAAGGGTAGAAGTAGACAGAAACGGAGGCCCAAAAACACAGCCTGAACCAAACAGAGGCTGGCATGAGTCGAGTTGGACACTCCTGGCCAACTGGACGCCCTCAAGACACCCGGCACCAACACGGCTGCTCTGAGTCTGAACCCCACACTGGTTACCAGTCAGCAGTCTTCTCCAAAGGTCTTTAAATTGATCCTTCAAACGCCCCTTCCCCCCTCTGTCTCTTACATACGTGCGTTTGGCTTATTTGTTTCGCTCGTGTATACGTGCCTGTATGTGAGAGGTAACTAGAAATAATACGACGGAAGCTCTAAAAATGGAACAAAAATGCCCAACTTAATATTTGCTGTAGCAAAATGGCTCCGATGTTCCAGGGGATTATGGACTGAGCCCCACTCTAGGGTGTGCGATGGAAGAGAGGAGGTTCCTGATAATAAGGGCACTTGGAGAAAGCGCAGACCTCCGCCAAGGCCAAAATGCCCGAAATCGAATAGGCTCTTCCTTGGCCCATGCTACACCCCTCCACCAAGTTTCATGAAAATGGGGCCAGTAGTTTATCGCGTAGTCCTGCTGACAGACAAAAGGGACCGAAAACATATAATAACCTCCTTGGAGGAGGAGGGAACAAACTGCTGTGTGTATGCTGAGAATGCATTACTATGAACATCAGATCTGAGCAGCTGTTGAGCGAATGGCGTGGCCTGAGACCCCGGACAGGACCATAGACAGAACTGTAAACATCATTAACACACAGGAATGTGCATATCAGACTAGGCTGGGGGGGGGGGGAATGTTTTCTTCATGTCAAATCTCATCCTTCAGTTCTTGCTGTTAAATGAAGTGCTACAACCAAGAAATCCTTTTTTCAGTGGCGCGTGTGCCTTGAGGCAAGGCCATAAAAACAGCAATTACTAGCTTGTAAATAAAGCTGAGCATTGTCCCAGTGAAATGCCATCACACTGCCAGCTGAACTTTTAGCTTCTATCGGTTCATACTCCTTTTTTAGCTCTGACCCTTCACACACCCTGTACATGACACACACACACACACACACACACACACACATACGAAACAAGAGAATGGACATGCCAAACACTGGATCACTTTGTATCTTTAAAAAAAAGAAAAACATACTCTTTACGTGAATGTTATTTTTCAGCATTTAACGAGCTCTCCAGATTATTGGTATATTCCATGCACTCAGAGACAGAAAGGAGACAAACTGAGTAAAAAAACTCATCACCCTTAATAAATACCCTATTTACTGGCATTGAAGGAATATTTGATGGTGCTGCGGTTTGATATTAAATCCTCCATCTATGAGCCCCTTGTTGACACGCTGTAATTGCCTGAGCCAACAGACTCTCATATAGTTTTATTTGGCTGTTTGATTAGGGTATCGATCAACAAACAGCTCAAGTCTTCTTGAAAGGGAGAAGATGGGTCTTAAAATGCATTATAGGCAGTTCTTGGCAAGGACATAGTGTATATAAAAGTTAAGTGTTGTCAGCCCCCTACACACACACACACACACACACACACACACACACACACACACACACACACACAGAATGCTTATTATTCCATTACTGAAAGAGTAGGTGAGTAGTTCAAAAGACTGTTAAAATGTTGGACACACCAAACATCAATACATCCAGAAACAGACAGACAGAGAGGGAAAGGAGAGAGAGACAGACAGACACAGAGAGAATATGAAAGAGAGAGAGAGAGATAATTAGCGAGAGAGAGAGAGAGAGAGAGAGAATGAGAGAGAGAATGAAAGAGACCTATCAAGCCAACAACTCTGGGCAAAGAGAGAGGCTGTTTACGGCGTATTTATTTGCATCTAATCTCAGATTCATATTCATTGCATTTTCACAATCTATCTGACATACATATCTTGAGTAGATTTTAACAAATATACATGTGTATATCAATGTATTTACATGAGAAAAATGCAAAACAAAAACAAAAACAAAATCAATCAAACCAAAACAAAATCAAATAACATTTACAAAACACAGGAAATATGAATAAATCAGTTTAAATACTCAAACAGCCATGCATAGAATTGCCACAAAACACAAAATGCATTTCATCTAGAAAAGAAAAAAGGAAATAAGCTCAAATATAGACCGTGCCTTATATATACATATATATATACACCAACAAAGAACTCCATGACTCATTTTAGCACAGAGAACTGTTCTCATGTGGCCGGACCATATGTGGTCATGCAAAATAGAACATTCTGGAATGTCGCAGCAATTATTTTCCTCTCCAACTTTAAAGTACTAATGTAAGGGATGAGAAAATGGCAGTCATCCACGACTTACTTTAAATAAAGTAAAAATAAAGCACACCGATATTTAAATCTTGCTCAATGTCATTTGAAGAGAATGTATTTTCCCTCTTGCATAGGTACAATACATATGTACATTATTTTGATTGATTTATTTGTTCAATACTCAAACCTGGATTTAGAGGCAATGTGATTACATATTCTTTAAGAGTGAAGTGACACTTCCTGTTATAAACTATGCTTTGCAAGCTCAGACAGAACCAGTATGAACTGTCAGAAAGGACTTCCCACCTTTAAAATGATCCTCGCACTACAAAACCTAAAGGAATATAAGGAACTATGATCTATTGTTAGATTTTAATCTTACAGATTACGCTACAACAATAACAGAATACTCTTAAAATTATAGGTAAGTTTCTCAGTCTTCATCTAATTTTTTTTCCTGAAATACTGGTTAAAAAGACAGTGTGCATGTGGTTAGGTGTGTGTAGGTGTGTGTCAGTTTGTGTCCTGCAAAGTCACACAGCAAGTATAATAATATTTTGGTTTAATAGGTTGGATTGAGTAATTTAAACATTAGCTCAATACACAGGCTGCTTAAATGGGGACCAAGCAGAGAGGGTAAAATAATGAACCACAAATAAATAATTGAGGACAGCATTGTTTTTGTTTTTCAAATTTCTCACTCGGGGGTTAGTCACGCTTGTTCCTTCTCTGCCGCAGAGCCAGTGTTTGCTGTTGGATTAACACCAGCATGACATCCAATCTAGCAGGACTAGGTAACAGAGACAATCTCCAGCATACATGAACAGAGAAGCAGGGCTTTTTACTGCAACCTCACAGCTAGGCCTCGCCAGTAACATCTTCCGTCTGCAGTTGCTTCGGATACGGTACGTAACCTTCGACCCAGAGCAACGTCACTTGCACACACACACACACACACACACTCAGTCAGTACAGTCCCTGAGTCCCACCTGAGTGTTCCTGGTATTTTTCCGTCAGCTCCTGGCCCCCCCCCCCCCCCCCCCCCCCGAGCTTCAACAGACAGACTGTGATTGTTTTGACTGACAGGCAGACGAACACATAAAGACAGACAGACAGACAGACAGCCAGCCAGCCAGACGGTCAGTTGGGGCTCCTCGTGGTCTCTGGCGGGTCCGGCCCCTGGCCTGCGTCCTGGCGAGGGCCTCTACTCCGGGACCTCGTACTCGGGGTTGGTGTAGGAGAAGCCAAGGAACTCGTCCTGGTCCAGGTTCATGATGAAGAGCTTGTCGGTGGGCGTGAGCTCCGTGGGCATCTTGGTGAACTCGCGGTCAAAGTTACAGGTGTCCCGGCTGTTTTTCTGCATCAGAGAACAAGAGAAGAAGAAGAGGAAGAGGAAGAAGAAGAAGAAGAGAGGAAGGACACAGAGAGAGAGAGAGAGATGGACAGACAGAAAAACAGATAGATTGATAGATAGATAGATAGACAGATAGATTGATAGATAGACAGATAGATTGATAGATAGATAGATTGATATATAGACAGATAGATTGATAGATAGATAGATAGACAGATAGATTGATATATAGACAGATAGATTGATAGATAGATAGACGGATAAACAGATAGATTGATAGACGGATAAACAGATAGATAGATAGATAGATAGAGAAAGACAGAAATGGAAAGACCAATAGAGAGAGACAGAGATATTGAGAAAAATTGAGATGGAGCAAAGAGACACAGATATAGAGGAGAAGAGAGTGAGACAGAAGACAGGGAAAGCAAGAGAGAGAGAGATAGGAAAAAACGAGAGAGAAGGTGGTGACGAAGAGTGTGACGAGCGAACTGCTCCTCGCTAACCCAGCACACAGCATTAGCACAGTCACAGCCCAGACAGGAGTCTCTTTCGAGGCAAGATGCAACACAACCCACGGAACCCCACTTTAAGCATTAACCCTTCAAGATGGAACGAGTCCATGAACAGGACTGTTTGAGGGAGAGAGGGAAAAAGAAAGAAAGAAAGAAAGAAAGAAAGAAAGAAAGAAAGAGAGAGAGAGAGAGAGGGAAAGAAAGAAAAAAAGATGCCGCCTTGGGGAGAGTGCTGACCCGTGTCAAAGTGAGGTCAGTGAATCATAGTGTGTGGGGAAAACATCACTGCTGAGGACATCTTCACAGTGATGGCGCCTCTAAACAGGAAATACACAGTCATGATGATTGGGCATGACGCGTGTGTCTGTGTGTGTGTGCGTGTGTGTGTGTGTGTGTGTGTGTGAGTGAGAGAGAGAGAGAGTGTGTGGTAACACAGTTGGGAGTGAGTAATTAAAGTACTTCTTCACAAGATGTCCTGTGCAGCGTGGGCAGTACTACCTACCCCCCCCCCCCCCCCTCTCTCTGAGCGAGATGGAGCAGACAGTTTGTAGGCTTACAGCCTTGTTCTTACAGGAAGGATTCCTCGTCCATGTTGCCTTGTGCTGCTTCAGTCCTGTGTTCTAGCTCGCCTCGTCTGATGTAAAAGAGTGTGTATGGATTTGTGTGCGTGTGTGTGTGTGTGTGTGGGGGGGGGGGGTTCTGGTGTGAGGCGTTGTTAATACACTGCTTGTAAATCTATGAAGAGAGAGAGAGCACTGCGTGTGTGTGCATGTGTGTGTGCATGTTGGTGAGCGTGAATGGGGGGAGGGGCTGCACACTGAATCTGCTGTGGTGGAGAAGGGCAGTGATCTTAACACCAGGAGCCCTCTTAGAATCTAACTCCCTCACACACACACACCTAAAATGTAAATATGTTTATACAAACTCTCCTGTGGCAGCATTGACATTTGATGGAATACCATTTGAGACTTACATCCATCCCTATGGGGGCGGCAGAGAGAGAGAGCGAGCGAGAGAGAGAGCGAGCGAGCGAGACTCTCAGAGAGAGTGAAGCATGCTGATGGTTTGCTAAGAAAAAACAGCACTGCTGTCATGTGACATTACCATGGCTGTGGACATGGAGTTCTGCACATACCCATGGGGGGTGTGTGTGTGTGCACATGTGTGTGTGTGTGTGTGTGCGCATGCATTTGTGAGTGTGTGTGTGTGTGGGGGGGGGGGTCTCATGTGGTGGCAGCTGGACCATTGGATGCAGAGATGTTACGTTGCGGATGGAGAACATCTCCACTCTAGCTCAAGGCAGGGGTGGGTGTGTGTGTGGGGGTGGGGCCAAGTAGTAGTGTGAGCAGCGGCTCCTGATCTTTCAGCGCTGAACGTTCGCTCAGAAACCCAGCCGTTCCGCACAGCTGTTTCAGCGGAGTCCGTCCGTATGGAGCTCTGCGGTTTAATCTCTTTCTTTATTTATTCCTACATTTCAGGGGTGTCCAAGCTCATCCCTCATTTCATGTGATGTCGCAGCTCCAGGGATGTATACGAAGCAAGCTAATATTATATTAGCTGTAACTAAGTGACTGAGTGAAGATGCTGATCAGTCAGCTAGCTCAGGGATGTCTGATGTACTGCTGTGTGGGAAATCTGAAGGCACATTAGCCCATTAACTTCAGAAAGACTGGAATCCCTGTTCAATCATTTGGCCAGTGTTTTAGTTAGCTCTGTGGCCATTAGCCATAAAGACATGTTCCTACAGCCCACCTTGTGTTTCCTTGTGTCTCTGTTCTTCTGTTCTGGAGTTGGATGTTTGAACAGATAAAAACTGAGGGACATTGCTTTTTTACAATGCTGGAGAAAATGGCAACGGTTCAACGTTAGCAGATGACTTCCTCTGACAGTCTGATGTTCACAGGCGTTCATTCAAGTTTTTTCCCGAATGCAATCACTAGAATGCTTGTCGCTCTTCGGGGGGGGGGGGGGGGGGACCACAGTCACAACAAAGACAAAGGCATGCGACAGAAGGTGCCAAGGAGATGCGACAGCGGCAACAACGGAGCGGCTCAAACGATAGGCCCGCAGCAGACAGACCAACTAGCCGAGCTCCGAGAGCAATATGCAGATCACAACAGAACGAGCGAGAGGGAGCTAGAGAGAGAGAGAGAGAAACAGAGAGAGAGAGAGAGAGAACACAAATGAGATCAGAGGACGGAGGACAAAGGCAGAGCCATCTTCAGAAACAACAGACAGAGAGAGGGAAGGGAAAAGGGGGAAAGGAGAGCAAACAGCCTCCAAATTGGACAGAAACGAAAGAGAATGAAGGCAGAAAAAAAAGCAGTTGCATTCCTTGCCTAGCCTCTTGCCCATTCCAGCCCATCAAAAAGCTACATCTTCCAGTTGTGAGGTCATTAGGCAGCCTCTGCTCTCTCTCCCTGCACCTGGGCGTCTCCCTTGGCAACCCAGAAAATTCACCAGCCCCCAATCAGACTCATGGACATACAGAACCACAAAGGCATGCTGCGAATCAGGCTTCACTGTGCATCTATATAAAAGGCAGACATTTCTGAGGGGGAGCCTTTCTTTACAATCTCAGTCAAAGTCTGCGTTTGAATCATGCCTGAAGAAAGGCCCACTAGACATCTGTCCGTATGGTTTACGGTACAAGCCAAGCTGCTCCATGCTTTAAACTGGTCGCACTGGATGCATTCTGGAAATTCATCTATATATACAGCTTTATGGCATGCAGCAGACTTACCCACACTGGTATACCCAGGAGGAAAAGGGTGTTTAAAGTTATGCTGGACACAAGTTAGATGAGGATTAGACAAGAGAGGAAATCAACTTGCAACTAGCTAAAAGGTTTCTCAAAAGCTAAAGTTATTCCCACAGATTCTTGTATTATGCCCACTGGAGAAGTCTCAAAGTACTGTAAGTACTGGAGTCTTTGACACACAGATGAAGATAGACGTGAAGAGATAGAGTGGGAGATTATTATATACCAGACCAGCGCTGACTCAAATACTGTACAAAAATGAGACAAAATGGTTAAACAGGTTCAGAATTAACCATGAAAATAATCAGGCAGCTGCAGACTAGACCTGCCCTTCTTACCGCAGAGCATAACACAAACCACAGCCCTTGCTTTTCAGTTTCACCTCCTGCTCTCGGGCACGGATGAAACTGGGATGAAAATCTGTCGCCTGTGGTTCTGCACTAGATAAGCAGCGCTGATACAAACCGGAAGTCATGTCTCCCCCGAATCCCTGGAAGGTTGAGGTAGGAGCGATGCATGGAAAAATTAAAATCCCAGTACAAGAGGAAGCCCCCGTTCCAATCCAAGGTGCTCGATCTGACTAGGCTTTAATGCGCATCTTGATTATTTAATTTCTTCCTCCTCTAGCGAGGCGCGGGGTCTTTTCAAGAAAGAGCGGATTAGCGGCGCGCTGATGTCAGCGGAGGCGCGGAGCAGCGGTATCAAACGCTGACCTGTTTTCGGCAGATAAGGCCGCCACACTTTGTGCTAACCGACTCATTTTAATTTGAGGCTGCGACATTCAGAATTAATTAACGCTCGTGCGCTAAAGGAAAAATGCTTCCTTTACTGCGCACGGTAAAAGTACGTTAGGACTACACACATAGCTCACAGATAAGCGAGGGAAACACACACACACACACACACACACACACATTAAAAGTTTAAAAGATTATTTCTGACAGTACTGAATGCACAGCCATTGTAATGCCAGTGCTTAGTAACGATCACCTATGGAAACATGGTTTAGGGTGTGATGAGGAGCAACAGCGAAACATCCAGTCATGCCATAATATCCTAATTTCTCTAAACTTGATCAATATCCATATGGCATCTCTGCAGGTAGCCAGCCTTGCACCGGCTCCCCCTCCCCCCTTCCCCCTCCTAAACCCCTGGATATGAGCTATGCAGGTGCAGCATGTTATTTCCCAACGCTAGTGAGTGAACAGGAACATCACGTAAATGTGCTCATGTTAAGTGGCAGGTATGAAATATTCAGAGGCGTGCCGTGCATGGTTGAGGCGTAGTGTTGTATATGGGGGATGAGAGGGAGGTAGCCTGCCTGGCCACCATCTGAATGGAGGGGCCCAGCATCTCTCCAAAAGGAACAGATGGCCCGAAGTTCAGTGACAGAAAGGCAAAAACAAAGGAGGGAAATACACAGACAGAGAACACTAGTGATGATGCATAGTGAATCATTACCTGGGGGGTGGAAATGAAACGGAAAACAAAAGGGTTAACTTTTACAAGTAGAAAATGCACAAACATCCATTTGTGTTTAGTTTTTATTTTGATGTATATATTTTTTTCTGGAAAATACTTTGGCACATGAAAAGCATTTTGAGATATATAATACAAAGCACACATTATAGCCTGGAGAGCTCATCGAAGCACTAGTAAGTCAAACATACTGAATTATGGAACCTCAAGTTTTTGTTAGTAATTCATGCACAAAGCTTTTCCATTTGTCTACGTGCATCTCAGAATGCATAACTGGTATAGAAAACACATACCACCTATTAACATTTTTTTCAATATTGACCACAATGAATACACGGAATTACCAACATTTGACACAATTTTATATAGGTATTTTGTTGTTTTTCAGACATTTACAAAAAATATCAAAGCCCTAGTATAAACTACACACTGTTTTTTTTGGCAGAGATGAGAGATGCTTGTAACACAAAAAAACCAACAAGAGTTAACCTTCTCTTGCACTGTTACAGTCTAGACTAAACTCTTCCTCTCATGACCTTGCTATGCACACACTCACTGAAGACCTCTTCTTGTGCAAAGCCGTTTCTTGAGACACTTCCCTGAACATCCACACTGAACTTAAGATATGAAGCACCAATTACGTTATCTCCAGTAAAAACCATTGGCCACCGACCGGTTAGGAGAAAAAAAAAAAACGCTAAAGCACTACGCCACGTTCCGTCTGGCCCCTATTTTCCCGAAAAAGGACTGCAGCGCCACGACCAATGTAACATATCAGAGATGGATAAAGTATCGTTACTCTGGAGATTGAGATCTCGAAGGACCAGATGCTGCACTGTTCGTGGATCTTTCCAGTTATACCTGGTGCAGTTGTCATGGGTTGCAGGTACCTGTTATTGCTAGTGTAGGCAAAGCTAAAGCAACCGAACCGTCCATGTACTACTCTAAGTCGTCCGTGTACTACTTTTAGCCGTCCATGTACTACTCTTAGCCGTCCATGTACTACTCTAAGCTGTCCATGTACTACTCTAAGCTGTCCACCACAGTGTAGTTGGGCTTACTAACACAAAAGCACGACGAGCGCGGGCCACACACACATTTAAGCCTCATGTTGCTCGACTCAAGAGCAGTGAGCAGTGTTTGCCTGCCTTAGCAGTGATGACGGTGCAGGACCAGTGACTGCCCACATCACACCATAGCTTCATTGCCAAACCTCTGCATATGATATTGTTTTCACCACACTGATAGTGGATCATACTCCAAATACACGACTGGGGGTTACGACTTAGAATTTTAGCAAAATAATTCAAATTTAAGTAAGGCCATCTGACTAGCTGCTCCTAGACGTCATAGATTTAGGTCGACTCGCCAAACGACATCGCTACACCTAGGGACGCTGCTGTGGTCTAGTCTTCTGACCTCTATGGTTTCCAGCAGCAGTCTTTTCCGAGCGCGCCGGTAACTGAGGAGTGAGAGCCCCGGCGCTGTAGGAGCCTCGGCATGGTGAGTGCAGATAAAAGCTTATCGGCCAGACGGAGCCCTACACTCACAGACGGAGCCAGAATGCCAACTAATGGGGAACACAGAAACAATTTCTTATCCAATCGCAGGAAGTCGCCACGCTCACGTATTTGGAGGACCTGGACAGGAGGATGGTTGGGGGGGAAGGGAGGGGGTTTATAAGCCAGGCTAGGCTTGCAGTTTGACCTTTAATCAGAATCTGCTGTTTCTATTTCTTCTGCCTGTATTCGTTTGCTACCTTTTCTCATCCATCTATCCGTGCGGTCTGCTGTGCTCTTGAAGAGGAGGTAGCTGATGTTGAATATGTCTGTCGTGCACCTCGAAAACATGCGCACAGGTGTTTGCCCATACAAAATAAAAGAGGCGCTGGAGGGGTAAGGGGCTGGGGGGCGGGCGGGGGTTCAGAAGAAAGCTTAGGGGAGAAGGGGGCATATTGGCTGATGGTGTCGCTACGCACAAGCAGAGGAAGCAGATCACCACACCACAAGAGGCACACCCACGCAAGCACTGCAAGACACTGCCTAAACACACATTCACTTACACACACATACACACACACACACTCTCGACACACCAAGACACACACGCACACACACACACACATCCACATACAGCTGGATAGATGCATCCTGTAAACATAGCTTTTACTCATGCTTATTCAAAAAAAGGAAGAAAGAAACAGCTATATTCGTATCATCTGCAGTGTACTCAGGATATGACGAGAAACAGGAATACCCTTTCAGTCTACATCAACTACAGCATCTAAGCTAGATTTGCTATTCGGAGGGTTAAAATGGGGAAACCATGCAAAACAAAGTAGTAAAATAAATGGTCTATTTGCACCTAAAACAGGAAGGGTTTAAAAATCACGTGAAAAAAAAAAAAAAAAAAAAAAAAAAACACAACACTATACACATCTTGTAGATACTGGTGCATGGTAGAGTATAAATAGAGTGGTTATCCTATGACGATCATCGGGAGATGAACATAGATCTGCTATAGCACGACCTGTCCACATGGTTAACTGGTCACAGAGTACGAAGTCATGGGATGAACCTTGTGTGCTATAGGCGTTATTTATGTGCCGAGTGGAGCCAGCAATTTGTATCTAATCAATACAATCATGAGGAGATGGTATGCTGATACACTGGTACCAAGCTCTTGGATAATACACAAATATCACATGTGCCGACATCATCATGGAGGGTATATCTTTGTTTTCCCATGAAGGTGAAGCAGTTGATGGTGATTTATATACTTCAACGGCGCTTGCCGCAAGTATATAAATAGATGGAGGTGCTGTTTTGCGTTGGAGGAATGCATCGTGTGGTCGTGGGGTGGGTGGGTGGGTGAATGAGGTTGAGGATGATGAGGAGGATGAGGAGGAGGAGGAGGAGGAGGAGGAGGAGGAGGAGGAGGAGGAGGAGGAGAAGGAGGGCGTGGATGGCCCTTAACTCTCGGCCACCACAGAAGCGAACTCTGGGTTTATGAAGGAAAAGCCCTCGAACTCGTCCTGGTCGAGGTTCATGATGACCTCCTGGTCGGGCGGGGTGAGGACCGGAGGGTGACGGGTGAAAAAGCGGTCAAAGTTCTCCGCGTCCCGGCCGCACTGTAGGAGGGGGGGAAAAACAAGGAAGGACAAAAAGAAAAAAGAGAGGTATGTAATGGAGGGAGGGAATGATTTACATGAGAGGTAGAGATAGAGGTAGAGAGATAGAGAGAGAGAGAGCGAGAGAGAGCGAGAGAGGGGGATAAAGTGAAACAGCAAAAATGCATGATGATTGTATATGATATACATAACAAGTCACATATACATCATGTCTCATGTTTCAGACCAATCACAGCATGTTATGGACACATACAATATTTTGGGAGACGTGACGTGACGAAACGACAACAAAAACAATCATATTTCAAGTGACTCGTGACCTCCTCTCCTGCGTGTGCTGGCAATGTGGAGAGAGGAGTGGACACAGACACACATGGAGATTCATGGCAGTTTGATGAGGGATTATGGCGACATCAGAATCAACTTCAGGAAGTGGTCATAAAGGGAAAGTGCCTCCACAGAGCTGTTAAAAAAAAAAGAGAGAAATTCCCCGGTATCCCGTAGCCCTAAAACGTAGCTGTTTTGGCCATGCCAAATGTCCGAATGGAAAATTCTGGCATGGAAAACAACAGTGGGAAATCCCAAGGAATTTTTTTTTTTTAAACCAGTCTGAGGAGAGATCTTTCCATTTGCAACCTGAGTCATGGGGGAGAAGATACCGATGACTTTTGTCATTGCTGAAATTCACACTAAGGCAACATACCATGTTCTGAAACACCCACAGACCCAACATAAAAAAAGTGATTGTATTGTATTGGTCCTTAAGTAAATGGCATTTATAGAATATAACATTTCTTCATTTCTCCACAGCGATTTTGAGAACAGGTAAGCCGAAACACATTTCACCATGAGCTTTGCCTGGGAATCAAAACCATGGTCATGATATCGACGGCAGCTCACTTGAACGGCTAAGCAACAGGACAATACATGAGTTTCTATGTCGGTCGAATGTAAGGGTAGCTACGTGGACACACATTTGATCTGTCCCAGGTAGTGCTTGAATAGTTGCATGCACTACAAAGCTAAGAGATATATGCACGCGTTATTCACTTGTATGTGTGCAAGTTGGTTTGTTTGCCTGTTTGTTTGTTTACCCACTAATCAGATGGAAACAGTATACTCCAGCTCTCAAAGTATTCCAAATAATACCTCAGTAGACAATGTATGAGATAGGAAATTATTTCATCATGTTTAGTATCCATCAAGGACACACACACAATTTGTTCTTGTGATAATATATGACTAATCACCAGTTTTGTTTATTTATATCAGAGTTAGCAGTGGTTTCCAAAGTGTGTGTGTGTGTGTGCGTGTGGGGGGGAACAACCAACTACTAGCCAAATCAAGTACGGCAGGGCTCTTCTGTTTCGTTTCTGTGAGTTTATAGTCTACTTTGCACTTATAAAAGGCCTACTTTTCCGTTTTTCCTTTTCCGTTTCCCCAGTATGTCAGAAGGGATAGCTGGCCTAATTATTAATACAACGGACATCCACCTAACATGAACGATCCAAAGAATGGAACAATAGCCAATCATAGAGCCGAGCTTTGATCAGGTAGAAATAAAAATAATGTTTAACTGTTAAAATATTTAAGTTGAGCTGATTGATGACATCAAAATGACAATGTTCAACTGTTCATATGTAGAAATAATGCTAAAGAAAAACTGATGGCCATCTGTTTTGAAATTAAAAACAGGTAATAGGCTATAGCGTCTCAGTCTTTGCACTGCGGTGCTGGGGGTTGGGGGGTTGCGCAGTTCTTTTGTCATTGTCGAGGGGGGGGGGGGGTTAACAGTTTGGGAATCACTGCAATACACTAACATCTGTTTCCCCATTTTGAGACCTCTTTACTATCTGGAAACAGAATTTGAAGAAAAGCACCTAAAAACACTAAATGGAATGAATTCAACATATTAATAAAAAACAATCTTCAGTTTAGGCAATCCATACACATACAGGTTAGATACTCCATTACAGCTACGCAGATGACATGAGGACAAAACGACTGAGATGATGTGGAGCTGTGGACGGAGCTCCTGGCCCCTGCTGCTGGGTTTGACACCAGTGACTCCAGTGGGTGAGTCAGGATGATGCATGGCTGGGGCCGCCACATCCCTGCCTGCCGACGCTCCTGTGTGTGTGTGTGTGTGTGTCCGCGGCGGGCCATGTTACAGACGGAGGACTCGCGCGCATTACTCACTGTAACTGCTAGCTCTCTGGGCCAGGGAGCTAGGACCCGCTTCACACACACACACACACACACACACACACACACACACACACACACACACACACACACACACACTTCTACGGGACACTGCGCTGAAGTGACACGAATTTGTGTCATGGTGACTCTCAAATAGGCCAAGAAAACACTGCAACTGTTCACAGCGCCCTTACGCAGAATCATTACTGTCCAGAGAACTTCCCTCGTCTCCATTTTCAACCAATATCTTTGATATATATATATATATAAAAAACTTTGTTCACTTTTGAGTAAATCCCACATTACTGTCTGCATGTATCTGCCCAACTGCCCACTTGAGTGGCGCATCATTTCCGACGTTTACGACACCTTGGTTGCATTTAACTCTATATTGTTTTAGATCGCATTTAACCCTATATTGTTTAGATTGCATTTAACCCTATATTGTTTTAGATCGCATTTAACCCTATATTGTTTTAGATCGCATTTAACCCTATATTGTTTAGATTGCATTTAACCCTATATTGTTTTAGATCGCATTTAACCCTATATTGTTTAGATTGCATTTAACCCTATATTGTTTTAGATCGCATTTAACCCTATATTGTTTTAGATCGCATTTAACCCTATATTGTTTTGGAATCCGCAGCCACTTACTTTCTCCATTTCTTTTGTTCTTTCCGCAACACAATTCTGTGGCCAGGAACATGGGCCTGTCTTCTGCTCGGCATGAGTGTATGTGTGTGTGTGTGTGTGTGTGTGTGTGTGTGTGTGTGTGTGTGTGTGTGTTTCAGGCTGAGCCCACAGCGCGTGTTATGTAAGAGTCCCAGTGTGTGGGGCCGGGTGTGAGCAGACGAGCAGACGGTGTGATTTAGGCGATGCCAGGCTAATGAGGCTCTCGCTCACACCCCTGCTTGGTGTGAAGCTAGCACAGGCATGGCTCCATGCTGCTTCCACAGGAGACAAACACACACATTCACACACAGCCTGTGAGGATGGATGTGTGTGTATTTCTGTCTGTGTTTTTCAACGTCTACAGAAACCATATCTGATGAGACTGTGTGAGTGTCTCTGTTTAACAAGAGTGGGTGTGTGCAGTATGTTTTGTGTGTGTGTGTGTGTGTGTGTGTGTGCCAGCATATTCACATATGTCTGTATATGAGCCTGTTAGCCTGTCTTTGGTTCACGAGAAACAGGCGATGAAGCTGCATGATTAATGCATCCGTGTGTTTAGAGGCAGTGCAGCGGTGGCTGCGGCGGGAAAATATGAAATTGAAACCTGCATCTGCGACCGCGGCATACACACATGCAGAACCACCCCCCCCCCCCTTCCTCCCCTCCAATCTAGAGGCAATTAACAGCAGCACCCTGACCCTGCCACCTACAATGGGGCCCAATTAGTCTTCAATCTGAGCATCATTACAGTGTGTGCCACACAACTTATGGATCTGCTCGTGGACGTGTTTTTTGCAGCTGGTGGCTCAGAGTGAGTGTGTGTGTGTGTGTGTGTGTGTGTGTGTGTGTGTGTGTGTGTGTGTATGACGGGCTGGTGATGTGTGCGTGTGTGTGGGGGGGGTGGGGGTGGGAGGGATGGAGTGCGACTGGCAGGCAAGCTGGCGTAGGCTTGCTTTCCCATCAAGGTCGGGAAAATTGAGGCAAAAGCTTTTCGGTGTCCTCATAGATCCACCTGTCTGGAGTGATTAGTGTCAGGAGAGCTGGTGGTGGCGGCGATGGCAGCGGTGGAGGGGAGCGGGCGGATGGGTGGGTGGGTGTGTGGGTGGGTGGATGGGGAGAGGCAGGCGGAGGCTGGGGGTCGCCCCAGCTCCCTTCCTATCTGACGTGCGTGTGTCACAGCCTGCCGTCTGCAGATGACGCTGTTAAATACTGATCACCTACAGGGACTTACATGTCCAGCTGCTAAACTCCACTCTTCGCTGGACACCCTCAGCCCACTCACACGTGCAGATCCAGGGCAGTTAACCCCACACGTGCACACTCTCACTCTCACACACACACACGCACACACACACCTCTGCCTGAAAAGGTACCAAACCTGATCTGCTTCAAACTCTGAGGTAGTTATTCTCACTTTAACGCTCATCCTTCCCTTCCAATCTATTCCACCTCCTCTTTGACCTCCCTCTTTCTCTCTCTCTACCTCCCTTGTAGATGTGTGTGTGTGTGTGCGCGTGTTTGTGTTTGTGTGTGCAATACATCAACAAAAAAAAACTTCTGAAGAACAGGGTACCTGTGTGATGCAGCAGCATCTGGGCAGGTGCTGTGACTAAATGTGTGTGTGTGTGTGTGTGTGTGTGTGTGTGTGTGTGTGTGTGTGTGTGTGTGTGTGTGTGTGTGTGTGTGTGTGTGTGTGTGTGTGTGTGTGTGTGAAACGTGGCCATGTGGGACCTCGCCCTGACAGAAAGAAGGCACTGGGTGACACAGAGGCAACTGACAAGAAGTGAAAATGGCAGGCAGGGGAGCTACACCTCCTTCCCTCATCAGCCTTCCCTCCCTAGCTCTCCATCAGCTCCTGCCATATATGCATGCTGGACCAACCCAGACACACACACACACACACACCCAGACACACACACCCAGACACACACACACACAGCCATCTGCTTCCACCGTTGCCTGCCACCTTCTTCACCTCCACTCTGCTTCTGCTTGTTTGTGTAATCCATCTCATCTCCTCTCCCCTCCCTCTTCTTGCCATCTCCCCTCCCCTCCCCTCATCTCCTCTCCCTCTTTTCTCCTCTCCTCTCCTCTCCTCTCCTCATCTCATCTCATCAGCCTCTCTCCCCTCCTCTTGCCATCTCCCCTCCTCTCCTCTCCTCTCCCTCTTTTCTCCTCTCCACATCTCATCTCACCTGCCTCTCTCCTCTCCTCTTGCCATCTCCTCTCCTCATCGCCTCTCTTCTCTTCTCTTCTCTTCTCTCCTCTCCTCTTCTCTTCTCTCCTCTCCTCTCCTCTCCTCTCCTCTCCTCTCCCCATCCCTCCCATCCTAAACAAAAGCCCTCTGGCCCAGTGAGAGGGGCCATACATTTCATTATTCTCAAGTGGCCCCTCCAATCTCACCCCTCTCAGCTCCTTTCTGCTTCCATACCCTGTTTGATGGTAGCTTTTGCCCTCCTCACGCGTCTGTGTCACACACCACCCCTCTCTCGTTTGCTCTCTCTCTCCATGTCTTTCTCTTGCTTCTGAAGTCCAACCAACCTTTGGGCCCTCTGCTCACAGATTGCAGTCATGCTTAGTTTGGGAGTCACACTTCCTTGGGCTCTGGAAGGGGATGGGATCCATCCAATCCATCACTGCAGCATGTGGGCGCAGGGATTGGGGACACGGTCAGGGGAAGCAGCCTGATTAGATGAACACCGGGATCAATCTGCCCCTGTTCCGACTCCTGCCACTGAAATCAAGTCAGCACCAAATTGGGCCTTTGCAAGTCGTTTAGACAGTTGCCACTGGACGCCCACGTCTTCTCCCACCAGAGCAGAGGGCGTGTAGGAGAGTGTCTAACATTTTTCTCCCTGATACATTCAATCCTGAGATGCTCAAAATGTTTCAGGGGCTGACACTCATTCAACATGTTGGAAAAGAGAGCTCTTAAAGTCAAACCAAACGTCTGCAAACTCAAACCCTTTGATTGAAACTCTAAGCTGTTTCTGACAGCATTGGTGTGTACATCCTTCTGTAGACTGAGCTACGACTGAGAGTTGAAGGGAGACTGAGACCAACTCCACTGATGCACAGACAGTAGTCAGGTACAATCTGAGCCCACTATCCCATAATAATAAAAGGACAGTCAACCCTGGAAGGGGTGATGGACAGGTGAGTTGGTCGTGCCGTGGATTCACAGCCAGGTTATTATGATCCAGTAGTCTCACAGCCTGCAGTGCTAAGCACACGGCTCATGAGACTTTCTGGCAGACATAATCTCCACATACCTGCCTTCAGTGAGACTGCAGTACAGGCTGACAATAAAGTGTCAAGCAGGGAGCACAGGCATGCCCAAGACAGCTCATGCCAACTACATTGAAGCAGATGTCTTTCCACAATGGCTGAGTTGTGACAGTTCTAGGTTCACACTTGACATGAACGGGACGGAAATTCTCATAATGAAATCACAGTATGAGTTTCACTAAGCTGACAATAACCTTGATCCTCCTTGTCAACTTGCAACTATCTCAAGGCTAAATTTGGGGGGTGGGATGTGTTTAATCAGATTCAGACTTCTAAATAAGAAAAAAAAGGATATCCAAACCCTCCTTCCCTTCACTTGTGAATGTCCTCGCAGTGGAAGGCAGGGGGCAGCCAGAGCTGTGCAGTGGGAGTATTACCCTCGAGTTGCCGTAGGGGGCAGACTTTGAAGAGGGGAGAAACCGCAGCCTCCAGTCATGACCTCTCCCTCCTCCAGTGAGTACGCCTCGCACTCCTCCCAATTAAGAGCAGGCGCCGCGCCGCACCGTGCCGCACCGCGCGGCCAAGGCTAATGGATTCATCCATCTGACTGCAGTCAGATGCGCCAGGCAAGCTGGCACTTGACTGTAAATGCAAAGAGTACTTTATATATTTAAAAAAAAAAAAGTTACGGAGATTAAAATTCAAATAACCTCCATTGCCCTAAAGTCTCCTCGGGGGAGATTTAAGAAATTAATTTTGAATAAACTCTTGAGGGGGGGGGGGGGGAGATGGCATTTTCTACCCTTTCCCAAAATGTTCGGAAGATCAGCTACTGAAGTGCTTCAACTGCAACTTTCGACCAAAACAAAACACTTTGTGATGGCTTGCTCTAGAAACAGCAAAAAAAACATCATAGGGAACTTAATGTAAAAAGCTAGAGCTCACCAAAAATCATAGAAATACGACAAACGTTCTGCAACAAATCCGCTGTGAAGCCTGTCTTTACTGTGGAGAAGGGCGGTGCGTGGAGAAGGGGTGAAGCGACTGGGCTGTGGTGTTGTGATCCGCTGTGTATTGCTGTCAACCTGCTTCAATGGTCTAGTCAGTCTCTGCCTTAAAAGCTCCATACGGAAGCCTGAGTGGGACACGACACACGGGGCCCCTGCTGTGGATGGGAGGCTCCTTTAACTCGAAGCGCTTAGTGGCACTTTACAATGGCACAAATACTAAAATAATAATAACAGAGGATGCATAAGAACAGCACTGGGAGAGCACTGTGTGTGTGTGTGTGGGTGTGGGTGTGTGTGTGTGTGTGTGTGTGTGTGTGTGTGTAAATATATGCATTTATTGGGGGGTGGGGGTGGGGTGTGACTGGTGACTAACTTATCATCAAGTACAAGCACTTTTCATTGAGCAGAGCGAACCCTCCTGAGAACCCCCCAAACACAGCGAGTGGAAGCTATTGGAGCAGGGCCATGCCAACATCACAGAGACCAGCTCAGGGCTCCCACTTCACTTTAATATATCTGGGCCCACCAAAAGGTTGAGCTCCGTGGGGCGCGGCAAAGGTCTCATACAATGGATAGACAGCAGAAGTAGGAGAGAGCGAGAGAAAGAGAGAGAGAAAGAGAGAGGGAGAGAGTAGTGTATCAGTAGGAGTGAGGGAGAGCGAGAGAAAGACAGAGGGAGGGAGAGAGAGAGAGAGAGAGAAAGAGAGAGGGAGTGAGAGAGTAGTGTATCAGTAGGAGTGCGGGAGAGCGAGAGAAAGAGAGAGAGTAAGAGGGAGAGAGTGAAGGAGAGAGAGAAAGAGAGAGGGAGTGAGAGAGTAGTGTATCAGTAGGAGTGAGGGAGAGGGAGAGTAACGAGTAGCCTGAGACGGAGAAAGAGAGATTCCGAGTGTGTGTGTGTGTGTGTGTGTGTGTGTGTGTGTGTGTGTGTGTGTGTGTGTGTGTGAGAGAGTGAGAGTGAGCAAGAGATAGACAGACAGAGATAGCCAGAGAGAGAGTGAAAGGAGAGAGAGAAAGTGTTTGAGTTGAATCTGACATCTGGCAGAAGCGCGGGGAGCAGAGTTGTACTCATTAAGGAGCAGCGCTCCACTGCCAAATGTCGGCTGCGGGCCCAGGCTCCGGCTCCTCTTGGACGTCCACCCTGAACAAAGCCGACACGGCCCAACCCTTCAACCCGCCTGGCAGAGGGCTACCTCCCACACACACACACACACACACACACACACACACACACACACACACACACACACACACACACACACACACTCTCTCTCTCTCTCTCACTCTCTCACACACACAAAAATCTGGGTCTACTCTCTACTTAGCTGCAGCATATAGAGTAAAAGCTTTCTCCCCAAACTTGTTAGTGTGTGTGTGTGTGTGTGTGTGTGTGTGTGTGTTGGATAATGGACAACAAGGCATCTGGGCAGCTGAAATGAACGCACGTTCGAGGTGGTAATGCAGCCACGTTCCGAAGGCCGTTATCACGTTACACCACGGTTGCCACGCTTGTGTTATGTTAATTTGCGGATATAATTTCCCCGTTTTGATCGCTAAAACTGACTTGTTTGTAGAACTACGTCTTTCTTAACTTACAGGACAAACTGGCGTTACTGCCGTTGTAAATGGATGGTTGCTATGGCATAAGTCCAATTGTAAAGGCCAACGCCCACTGGTGATGGTGGTCAGTGTAGAGTGGAATGTTCTGAAACATTGATTGACCGTATTACCGAAAACATAACTTATTTGATAGTTTAAAGCAGAACAATGGCAGAAACACAGCATTTTAGTGAAATTTAAATGTACAATGGCTAGCATCGACATTACTATACCATTTAGTCATCATCTTTATTAGCTGCTATTAGCAGGGTAACGTTAGTAAGTTTTGTTTACTAGTTGCAACGGAAAGAAGTGTCATGCTTTTAACCAACAGTGCCATAGAAGTTGGCACAGATTGTTGAAGACGGTATAAATATGTGGATTTAATTGAAAACCTAGTAATTTCTATGGACCTGACGCTCATTAGAAAGAACTAAATTCTAAACGCGTCAGACGCTGCCAGTGGGCGTTGGCCTTAAGTTCCATCGCTCTCAAACTAGCAAACCAGCATTCTGTTGAGCCTTAGATTTGTAAAGTCTAGTGGTCCCTCGTCTAAATGTAGAATAACGGCGCTAAAGTCATTTCAGATTATGCAACATGCTGCTGCACTCTGCACTTCTGAAGTTCTATTAACTTGCCACTCAACTCACATTGCGACAGTTCATTTAAACTCCACAACGAACTTTGTATGCAATACGGTAAAAAAACTGGAACTACTTCACAGATGTGCAATTTAATCGCCATTTTAAAGAACGTGTTGCAATAGGAAATTCAACCAAGCCGAGGCACAAGTCCAGAGAGTGTCTTCTGATGTGTGTCAGTCCTGGCCACTTACAGACACAAAAGAAAACACTAGTTTATGTCTGAGGTGCTGCTATAGTCATCAGTCGTCCGTGTTTGTTTCCACAGGTGTGATGCATAGCAATTCAGATATTAAAGTCCACACGGTCGGTTATACCCATCAGTGCAGCTGCATATGGTCCCAGTATGGCCTCAGGGCCCCAGTATGGCAATGTGTCCCTGCATGCTCTCTGTATACACATGACCTATACCAGCAGGACCCATTCAGAACCTGTGTCAATAGGTTAGACACAACAGCAGCAAACCAATAGAAATCCACCAAGGTACTTACCTCTTACTCCAAACAGAGAGGAGAGTCTGTATGCGTCTTTGTGTGGATGTGGTGTGTGTGTGTATAAAAGTGCACATGCCATGCTCATTCTGAGAAAGAAATTGGATAATCAAGGTTATCAGATTAAACAAAACACAAGAGGTGAATGTGTGTGTGTGTGTGTGTGTGGGGGGGGGGGGGGGGGGGGGGCTTGTGCTACTCACGGCTTTGGGTTTGAATGGCGGCTGGACCTCTTTGTTCTCCAGCTTCTCCCAGTCCATGTAGCGGAAGAAGGCGTGCTCACGGATGTCCCTCTCCCCCTCGGGACCGCAGCCCAGACGCTTACCAGGGTGCTTGGTCATCAGCTGAAACAGACCGGGGTCAGACACACAGATGAGGAGAAATCCTAATCCTTTGGAAGACTGTTTATGGGGGATCTTCTGTTTAGTAAAATAACCAAAAAAACCTCAACTTCAATTAAACTGGCCTACATTTGAATGAAAAGGGTGGGTCAAGCCAAAAAATGTATTCTTTATTTAGTCATTCTCAAATAGCAATGCTGTATAATTTTGTGTAATTATGATGTAGGAACTGCAGACCTGGGCTGCATAATCAGCAAGTCCACAATCAGTTGAAGGGTCTTCAGATCAATAATATGATCAATAATATGATCTAAACTGAAATAACACCTTCTGTTTGGCTAAATGTTATTGTGGAGACAACTGGCCAATTGCAAATCAATGGTCAATGGCTATGAAAGGCTTTATATAGGTCACAGTGTATCTTAAATTGTGATCAACTCATTTTGACATTAAGCTAGCATGCTGCTGTGCAGGTTTGATTTGATGACAGGTCTGTTGTGCATGTTCTGTTGGAAGGTGATCCTTTGGCCCAGTCTGAGGTCCTGAGCACTCGCGACCAGGTTTTTATTAAGGATATCTGGACTTGGCTCTGTTCAACTTTCTCTCAACTCTGACCAGTCGCCCAGTGCTTGTCGCTGAAAAAAAAAACCACAGCATGATGCTGCCACCACCACCACGCTTCACCGTTGGGATGGTATAGGAATCAGTGCCTGGTTTCCCCCAGACATGATACTCAGAACTGGGTTCAAACGTTCAATTTTAGTTTCATCAGGACAGAGAATCTTGTTTCTCTTGCCAACTCCTGTGTCTTTCACTGAGGAGAGGCTTCAGTCTGTCCACTCTGCCATAAAACCCAGACCTGTGAAGCGTTGCAGTGATGGTTGTCCTTCTGGAGATTTCTCCTATCTCCACACAGGGTCTCTGAACCAAAGCCAGAGTGACCTTCAGGTTCTTGGTCACCTCTCTTACCAAGGCCCTTCTCCCCCGATTGCTCAGTTTGGCCAGGCAGCCTGCTCTAAGAAGGTTGTTCCAAACTACTTCCATTTAAGAATTATGGGGGCCACTGTGCTCTTAGGAACTTTCAATGCAGCAGAACTCGTTTTGGAGCCCTACCCAGATCTGTGTTGACACAATCCTGTCTCCGAGTTCTGCAGGCAGTTCCTTCTACCTCATGTGAGGTTTTTGCTCCGATATGCATTGAACTTATGCACCGAATGAGCACTGACTCCAATCAAGATCTAGAAACATCTCAAAGATGATGAGGGTAAATGGGAGGCACCTGAGATAAATCTCAAGTATCATGGCAACGGGTCTGAATACTAATGTCAATGTGATATGAGTTTTTTTCCTTCATAATACATTTGCAATACATTTCTAAAAGTGAACTTTACACTTTGTCATTATGGGGCATTGAGTGTAGATTAGTGAGGGAAAAATAAATGTAAATGATTTTAGTGTAAGGCTGCAACATAACACAATGTGAAAAACGCGAAGGGGTCTGAATGCGTTCTGCGTGCAGTGTAATTCATGAAAGGCGTGAGGAGGGGAGACTGAACTGATTTGTGTGGGGAGTAATGCAACGTGTGGTAACACCGCAGCATGTAGAGTCAATTTAAGGCGTACCACCACAACGCGCCTAAAACGACCGCCCTCATTAGAGCGACACCCTCTCCTGGCGCTGACAAAACTTCCAGCCATTCATAAAAGATTTATTCCTCAATTTGGCACTGAAAAATATCCAGCACACTTTTGCTGTGGCTGCTAGAAAAGGGTTTTAAAAAAAATAAAAGCGTCACAACTGGAGGAAAAAGATATATCCACTTTAAAATCCCCCACTCACAGCTAAAGATAATGTATATTTTTTTGAATTTAACAAATTCCTGAGCATTTTTCAGAGCAAACGTCTCGCCTCGGCTTTCAGTGTTTTTAGCAACTCTCACTTTCCGCAGGAACATGCTAACGTTGAATATTAAAGAAGCTGTTAGATGTTTCATTCTGGCGCATGAATGCAATGTGTGCTCGGAGAGATTAAACATGGTGGGAGTTTGGCGAGGAAAAGGGGAGCGAGAGAGAAAGAGAGAGAGGGAGAGAGAGAGAGAGAGAGAGAGAGAGAGAAGGAGAGAGAGGGAGAAAGAGAGAGAGAGAAAAAAAAAACGCAGCTGAACAACTTGCTGCTTTTTTGTAGGCGCCTCCGAGAGCATGAAAAATTGATGGCAGAGAAAAAGTCTTTGCAGACTCTGAGGGGAGCAGAGGTGGCAGTAAGGCGAGAGGAAGGTCCCCCCCCACTGCCGTTAACCCTCGCAGGGCAGGACGAGACGCAGGTGGGCGGCCATTACGGCTCACGCTCCAATGGCCTGAACGGCTACACGATCATCATTAATGCATACCGCAGCAGTGGACCACATGTACATACATACATACATACACACACACACACACACACACACACACACACAAAGCACATGTTCACAAGTTCCACTGCATATTCTGGTTGGGCTGTAGAGCAGTTGAAATGCAGTACACCCACACAGACATGTTCGCTTTCATTTTATTTTTAGTCAGTAACAGTGAGTTCCAGTACTAGTCACAAAACAGTAAAACATCTGGTTAAGAGATGCACTCATTGTGGTAAGGCATCATACCATTATCAATTCTTAGAAAACCCACGGAAAACCAGAGGAAGTCTTGTAGACTATTCTATAGCTTTTACACAACAGTTGCACGCACAGCTAGAGGTAAAATGAGTCAAATATGGTTTCAAACACTTGTTTGGACATTGTGGACGTCATTACCATGCATGTTAAGTAGTTGTAGACGAGTAGAACCAAAGGGTATGGATTGGACTTCTTAAACTGGCTTCCCAAAGCATCGCAAAGACACAGAGGTCACTTACCACATATCAGATGTACTGGCAAATTGCATTGCCTTTCTGTGCCGTTAGTCGCCTCGCTAAAAGCATTTGCTAAATGAGTAAATGCAATTATGAACAGCATGGGATTAGGAAAACATTTACGGTGGTGCCACAGGGCTTTGGACATTTTTAAATGACATAGTGAATACAATATACGGGTGTGGACTCGACTGTCTTTGGATAATGCGGTCCAGTTTTGTGCAAGAGGGCCTGTGGTGTGCTAGGAGGAGGCGTAGTGGACACCAATTGTGTTATCAGAGAAGGGAGTGTCACCCAGACCCTGGAGAGGCAAGGACGCTTAGCCTGCAGTGTTGTTCTTAAAAGCAGAGTTCACAGCACTCCGTCCCTTTGGGTGGTGCTCCAGAGAGGGGGACCGACAGAACAACGGCCCCCATCAAACGGGGCTCTCACCTCCCTCGACTACCCCCACTCACTCCTTCTCCACTCACGGCATACCCGTGCGGTTGGGTCTGGTGTTCTTTATGGAGCAAGTAAAGGGCGGGGGGGGGGGGACGCCAGCCATCGCTTGCCCGCAGTGGCGACAGCGCAGCCTTATCTTGCCGTCGGAAGTCAGTTAATACACGCTTCACGCCGCAGCGTTTCTCTTCCTCGGCGGATTGGGGCCACTCCATCAGAACGATCTGAAGGGCTGCCTCTGGAAGGATACGCATGGCTGCACCCTCCTATCACACAGGCAGGGAAGAGTGTGTGTGTGTGTGTGTGTGTGTGTGTGTGTGTGTGTGGAGGGAGGGAGGGGAGCAAAGAGATACATGACAAACTCCCTCGCTCTTTCTCCCTTTCTCTCCCTCGCCTTCATCCCTCTTTTTTCTCTCTCTCTCTCTATCTTTCCTCCTGCTGCCAGTGGGTCTCCCATTTTGCATGAGTCATTTCAATCGGCAGCTGAAATGGGTGAAGAGGCGGCCCCATTCTCCGTCGGCTGCCTCCGTAGACATCCCAAACGCTGCAGCTGATAAAATTTCACCGGCATTTCAGGCTCATGAATTGTGAGCGGCACAAGTCGGCTTTTCCCCCGCCGTCACGCTGGCCCCGGTGCCAAAGCCGTCGTGCGTCGTGCATATTCAGCATCGAGCGACGTGTGTCCATACATTCTTATTTTGTGCTGAGTAAAACGGATGCTCCGCCCTGCCAGACCGCTAGCTTCACGCCTTCGTTTGACAGTCAGTTGCGCCCTGACTTTAAATGACTCCATGCTCAAGACACCTGATCCATTTTTGGAGCACGTCTATAGCATATAACTTCATAGTTTCATACCCATACACACACAAACAGTGTGTCAAAACAGATACAACGCATGCACGCACGCATGCACACACACACATTTACATTCACATACAGATACTCACACAACACAGTGACACTCACAAGTACACAAGCTTACACACGGATCCACGCATAGTTTAAAACTGGGTAATCTGCCAAATCAGCCCCGTGTCACAAAGCGCCTCTTTCTGACTATTGTGCGTGTGACTTAGCATAGCGTGTCATGCAGCTTCCACATCATGACTCTCTTATCCAGCGCAATTAGCCAGGGAGCGGCCGTCTCCGGCGCGGGGCCCGGCGGTTCGGATTCGGCACCGGGTCCGGCCCGGATCTGGCCCAGATCTGTTCTGAACGCGGCCGTCATCTGGGCTTTCCAATTAGCAGCGGCAACATAATTAAGGGCAGACGGCGATGCCGGCGTATTCAGTTACACACGCGACAAAAAGCACCTGACACAATCTCACCGACACCACTGATTAGACACCGATGACTGGCCATTCGCTGGAGCCTCACTGACTCTGTGCCATCCACGTATGGTGAAGCCACCAGTTCACCTGTAGCATTTCTACACGGAGACTTCTTTATATTCCATGTAACTCCCCTCCACACACACACACACACACACACACACACACACACACACACACACACACACACACACACACACAGTCTTCCTTTTGAGACCTGGTGATGCGTGAAGGTTGCTCTCTGACACAACACAGCCAGCAATGCTGCACCTAATTGATTATTTACTTTCGCAATTAGGATTTGTTTTAAAGACTGATTGATACGAGGCAAATATTCCTCTCTCACTGATTGCCACAGTCATGTGCCGTGGTGTCTATATTGACTTTGACCTTCCAACCCGACCTTACTCCTCAAAGCAAACAGAACAGACGTAAAGAAAAAAAAAGAAAAGGCGATTACAAAATGGCGGAACTGAATTTCCACATTAGCCCGCTCAAAGTCAAAGGGCTCGAGCAAAACGAGGCGTTCAATTTCCAACCAAAACTTCACTCACCGCTGGGCTCCAGTGAGGGAAATGGTTCCTCTTTTTCACGCCCTGTCTGAACATCCTGCTAAAACAGCCGGGCTGTGCAAACAGTCCCCTAAGAGCAGCTCAACTTGTCTAAAAACGTACACGTGATTTTCCCAATCTGTCCCAAATGTCAAGGATTCATTTGCTTTTCCGAACGCTATTTGTTAGATGGGTGGATGGTTGGGGTGGGGGGGGGTTGTTGTGGAGAACGGGGCTACTGGATCTGACGGCTTCACAGCTGTCTGAGCTTGAAGCGCTTCTGAGGCGGCGGCTGCTGCAAGCTTAAGCTATTAGGGAGGTGGTGGTGTGAGCGCTTACAACCAATCCTTTACCCAAGGAGAGAGGGAGAGAGGTACCCATCAAGACAATGGCAGAGAGACAGAGAGAGAGAGAGAGAGAGAGAGAGAGAGAGAAGCAGACAGGTTGGGAGGAGACAGAGACAGGCAGAGGAGAGTGTGGGGGGAGAGTGAAAGGCATTAGAGAGATAGAAGACAAAGACAAGTGAGAAAGCAGTGTGTGTGGGTGAGGGAAAGGTAGAATAAGAGAGAGAGAGAAAGAATGGGGAAGAGAGAAGAGAAAAATAAGAGGGTGCGGCCTTTTGTTTGCCTGAATGTCTGTACCCGCACACTGCATTTTTATAAGGGAGCAAGAGGTAGAGAGAGAGAGAGGGAGAGAGAAAGAGAAAAAGAGAGAGAGAGAGAGAGAAAGAGAGAGAGAGCAGGCATTCAGATTCTGAGCGCGATCACATCAATCTATTATTTAATGCTCACATTAGCATGATTCTATTAGAGGACAGGAGCCCTAGAGGATTCACCTGCTCTCCCTATCCTCCATCTCATCAAGTTGCCATTCCCACACTCACTCCTCCCAAAATAACAGCACGCCCTTTGTCCCAGCACCGCACAAAGAGGGACAAAAGAGAACGGGGTGACGTCAGCTGTCCCATGTGGCCCACAACAGGGCCGAATCCGATCCGGACTTAGCCTGACGTCTATGACTTCACCCGCTAGGCTTCTAATACTATCTAATACAATGCACTCTCTACCATATGTTTCCGTTTCCACATTGAAAAGAGACTGAAATGAGAGGCTGTGGTGTGGCTAGGGGGGCAGGCAGGCAGGCAGGCAGGAGGGGGTCTCATCGTCTCCCCACATCAACCCCTAAGCCCATTCAAATGCCACTCACACTCGCCACTCAAAACGGGCCACGTGTCAGAGACCAGACCAGAGCTCCCCTTCAGCATCACAAAGGCAGCCTGGCGGAGGCAGCCTGTTAGCTCCCAAAACAACTGCCTCCATTCTCAAGGTGAAGGGCGAGGCAGGGCGGCGACGCCAGGACGGTTCTCTTGCTCTTCTTCTCTCTACTGGTCTTGTTGGACACTCCTCTCCTCTTCTCTTCTCTTCTCTTCTCTTCTCTTCTCTTCTCTTCTCTTCTCTTCTCTTCTCTTCTCTTCTCTTCTCTTCTCTTCTCTTCTCTTCACTCCACTCTCTCGTCATTTATTTACTAGCCGCTGGTGAACCCACAGACGCGGGGTGGTGCCACCAGCGGAGAATGCTGCCCTCATGATGTGTGTTGATGAGCAAGGTCAGAGGTCACCTGATTTACATGGCTGCCTCGACCCGTAAAACAGCAACGTGTGCTGAGCTAGTAAATAAGGTGTGGCGTCTCTACAAGGCACTGAATATGAGAGAAGAACTGTTCACTTAATTAGTCACAGAAATAGTGTCTGTTTGTTTCTGTGTGAGACTGATAGACAGACAGGCCGACAGATATATAGACCGATATCCGGATCGATGGGTAGATAGATAAATGGATAGGTACATAGGTAGATAGATTGATAGACAGATAGATATAGATGGATAGATGGATGGATGGAGAGACGGGTGGATAGATGGATAGAGGGATTGCAATTCTACTGAGAAACAGTCACAGACAGCTAACCCTCTCATTGCACACCAACAGCCAGACAGTTAAGAACAACACAACTCCATCACCACGTTTATCTCCAGAAGAGTTCACTTCCAAACCAAACTGCCCCCCCCCCCCCCCCCCCCCCCCCTTACATGTTCCGTGAGGGGCACAGGAGAGGCCTCTGCCACTGGTGTTGCGGGGTCCTTTACTCGTCGTGGAGCTCGTCTCTACACGACAACAGCATTTCATCCCGGCAAGTCTAATTATGCCGGCTAATTTCAACACCCCCGTTCACACTTGTGCAATCAAACAACAGGCTTCCGAGAGAGGAAGAAGTTGTTAGAAAACAAGTTCTTAGTGCCATTACATGCTGCAATTATGGCACAATGAGTTTTTGTCATGTGTCGGTGCTTCGGCCTATCAATGGGGAGGACTGTCTGGCACCAGAAGAGAGCTTTGATTAGATCTGCGCTATTGATAGGGTTTCAATGGCTCACTCTGCTCTCCAACCGTCTGGATGTTTCTCTTGAGATTGATCATTAGATTTGTGTGTACACTAGAGATTCAGTGATTTGTTTTGCAGTGTATCAGAGATTTCAATGAAATTAGGCTCACCCAGTGAGATTGCATGTAGCCCTAGGAGTTGTATCCTCGTAGATAATGTCAGGAAATAGGGTGAGAAAATCCATCAGAATGGCTTAATAACACGATGTCACCAGAGACCTTAAGGCCACACAGAAGTACTCATGCAGATCCGTTTGAAATGTTGCGAGGGGTAATGTAGCGGGCCAAGGGCATCATGACTGCCTTGATTTGATTGCGATTTGAGTTACTGGTTTTAGATATGCAACTGGGCCCAGCTGGGTAAAGTAGACACGACTCACAGGTAACCCTAACCTCTGACCTCTGTCCACTGTGTTTGTGTTTGGTGTGGTGCACTCACCCCTTTGCAGATGGCCACTGCCTCCTTGGACATGGACTTAGGGTAGGACACGTGCTGTTCCATGATGGACTGGAAGAGCTCGTCTTCATCTTCGCCGTCGAACGGAGGCTACCAGACACGACACACGACACACACACAAACGGAAAAAAGGACACACTTCGTCAACACTTCCAACAACTGCCACCCACTCCGCTTGTTTGGCATTCAGTTTTGCTCAGCCAATCAGTTCTAGAGTCGCCCCCCCCCCTGTAACTCTCACCTATGCTGGCCGCTTAATTACAGTGTTCATTCAGGCAGCCCTGTCATTTGGTTGCTATCATAATTTCCCACCTCCTTCTTGTGTTCCCTTCTGTTTTCCTGTTGTTCAATTTTGCGTGGTCGTCCCTCCATTCCACTGTTTGATAGCTTAACTAGCCCACATTCTTAAGCATTTATTCCCCCCCCATGTTAACTCTCTTCTACATCCTCTTTATCTGAATCTTAGGTGTTTCACTCTTTGTAAACCGGAGTACCTGTATTGCAAGTGTCTGTATTCCCCAAGTGTTTGGGAAGTACTCCAATAATAAAC
>NC_045152.1:7194778-7217278 GCF_900700415.2 Clupea harengus | reverse complement strand
CGCTCACGTCAGCTCTGACGCTTACATTGAGCGCTCACGTCTGCTGTGACGCTTACATTGAGCGCTCACGTCAGCTCTGACGCTTACATTGAGCGCTCACGTCAGCTGTGACGCTTACATTGAGCGCTCACGTCAGCTCTGACGCTTACATTGAGCGCTCACGTCAGCTCTGACGCTTACATTGAGCGCTCACGTCAGCTCTGACGCTTACATTGAGCGCTCACGTCAGCTGTGACGCTTACATTGAGCGCTCACGTCAGCTCTGACGCTTACATTGAGCGCTCACGTCAGCTCTGACGCTTACATTGAATGCTCACGTCAGCTCTGACGCTTACATTGAGCGTTCACGTCAGCTGTGACGCTTACATTGAGCGCTCACGTCAGCTCTGACGCCTACATTGAGCGCTCACGTCAGCTCTGACGCTTACATTGAGCGCTCACGTCTGCTGTGACGCTTACATTGAGCGCTCACGTCAGCTGTGACGCTTACATTGAATGCTCACGTCAGCTCTGACGCTTACATTGAGCGCTCACGTCTGCTGTGACGCTTACATTGAGCGCTCACGTCTGCTGTGACGCTTACATTGAGCGCTCACGTCAGCTCTGACGCTTACATTGAGCGCTCACGTCAGCTCTTGGCTGCACTACGTCCTGTGGATGTCTCACTACTCACTGGAGGAAAAGGAGAAGAGATGGAGAGAGAGAAAGAGACAGAGAGAGAGAGAGAGAGAGAGAGAGAAAGAGAAAGAAAGAGAAAGAGAAAGAGAAGGAGAGGAGGAGGTTCACTCCTGACTGCAGTGACCTTACTGTGACAGCCCATCCAGGACTGCAGAGAAAACCATGCTTGTACTTTCTCTTTCTCTCTCTCTTTCTGTCCTCCAAGCATCTGTTGTTTAACACTCTGTCCCATCTTTCTTTCTCTCTCCCTCAGCCCTGTTCCCTGCCCTCTTGTATCTCTCCACTTTCACATCCCTCTCTCCGTACTTCCTTCTGTCCTCTCTACACATCCCTCCTTCACTAGCCCCCTCCTTCCTGTCTGGTGTCCTTATGTGTCTGTCCATTCCTTTAAGAATCATCCCTATTAAAACTACAGGTCTTTCCGTCAGATTGGCAGAGCATCAATAAACTATAGGGCTATTAGTCCGTTGGGTAGAGCGCCATTAAACTAGAGATCTTACAGTCAGTTAGATAAAGCACTATTAAAACAGAGATCTTTAAGTCAGTTGGGTGGAGCACCATTAAAACGGAGGAGATCTTTTAGTCAGTTTGGTGGAGCATCATTAAACTAGAGGTCTGTTAGCCAGCTGCGTAGAGCGCTCATTAAAACAGAGATGAGTTGGGTGAGGGCACAGGTGTGGGCGCTCTGCCCAGAGGAGGGTGAGCCTTGAGAGGGCACTTACACAGCATGGGGCTCCTTGAACTTGCCCACCTGTTGGATCTGGTACATTAGATCTCCTCCATTGATGTACTCCATGACAAAGTAGAGTCGGTCCTGCACAGAATAAAAACATGTTTAAGTGTTGCTAAACTCACACACACATGCATATACACACACACACACACACACACACACACACACACACGCATATATACACACACATGCATATATACACACACACACACACGCATATATACACACACCTGTATACACACACATGTAAACATCACACCTAGCACAGTCAAATTAACTGAGCTGTCTATGGCCAGAGGCTCTAGTTCTGGGCCTGAGTCTGTAAGCCTGCTGGTGGTGTTCCTCATTGGCTCAGCGTTAGGACTCCCGGGCTGTCTCCTATTGAACTCCAGAGTGCACTACATCAACACCCCTCCCCGTTACAGAACTACACTTTTTTCTGATGTGTGTGTGTGTGTGTGTGTGTGTGTGTGTGTGTGTGTGTGTGGTATGTGTGTTAAGTGCTTATTGGTGATGTGTTCATTGTCTTGGCTCATAAAGCAGAATACACACACTGGCATATATGACTAGACTGTTTGCTGAGGGCTTAATGACACTGGGGAGGTTAATACAGGTCACATTATGGCCTTTAGCAATGATTCCTATGGAAATGAAGCGTTCAGATTCAGCATTAATGAACTATGTACTTAGTGTCAGACAGATAATGTACAGCTATTTCTCATTCTTTATCATTAAATGGCACACACACACACACACACACACACACACACGGAAAAAAAAAAGCAAACACACTTTCTCACACACACATACACTCAACAACACCAGAAGGACATCTCAGGATGCACAAATCCAGTATTTAAGTCTACTTCATCCGAGTCCGACAACCACCCAAAATATATAATCAGGAAAGAGTAATAACACGCATTCTTAAACATGATCTGTTCTCCGCCTTTGAGTTGTTTAATTGGACTCATTCAGCACTGCAGGCCGCTGTGATTCTGTGCCTACAGCCTATGGAGTGTGAGAGTGTGTGTATGTGTGATTGATGGTCTGGTATGGAATGCTGGACCAGCGAATTAAAGTCAGTGAGGATTAAGCGCCTTCAAGAGTGTGTGTGTGAGTGCGTGAGGGAGAAAAGCCGCTCTGCTTTGCTTAAGTGGAGGTCCCATCACTGTCAGACATGCGTTTGTGTGTGTGTGTGTGTGTGTGTGTGTGTGTGTGTGTGTGTGAGAGAGATTGTGTGTGTGAATGTGAATGTGAGTGTGCGTGTGCGTTTGTGTGAGTGTGCGTGTGCGTTTGTGTGAGTGTGCGTGTGCGGTTGTATGAGTGTGCGTGTGCGGTTGTGTGAGTGTGCGTGTGCGGTTGTGTGAGTGTGCGTGTGTGGTTGTGTGTGAGTGAGTGCGTGTGTGGTTGAGTGTACGTCCGCGGTTGTGTGAGTGTGCGTGTGTGGTTGTGTGAGTGTGCGTGTGTGGTTGTGTGTGAGTGAGTGCGTGTGTGGTTGAGTGTGCGTGTGTGGTTGAGTGTACATGTGCGGTTGTGTGAGTGTGCGTGTGCGTGTGCGGTTGTGTGTGAGTGAGTGCGTGTGTGTGTGTGGTTGTGAGTGAGTGCGTGTGTGGTTGTGTGTGAGTGAGTGCGTGTGTGGTTGTGTGTGAGTGAGTGAGTGAGTGTGTGACCAGAAGATGTAGTTGTCAGTGTTAGCATTTTCACTCTTACTGGTTCCAAAGAAAGAATCCCTATGGAAAAATATGGCATGTGCGTGCAAAACAACGCCAGTAGAACACTTAGGCAAACCATTTGGTGAGTTAAAATGTAGTCAGTCTGCCTTTGATCACAAACTGTTGTCTTGTTTTGTAAAAATAAAGATGTTGCTACCAATACACTAAAGCAGAAAAAGGACGGACTACATCATGTCGCTTACCTCAGGGAGTATGTGGGACTCCAGAGTGGTATCCATGGTTACAGACAAGGCTTAACTCACAGCCCGCTGTTTCTTATGAAACTTATTATTACAGCTCTAGCACCTAAAACAGCTGATTTATTCTAAGCAACAGATTGTGGCTATCAATTCCTTAGGTGATCAATGTGTTTACTTCAGTTGACAGAGTGATTGTGAGAACACTTGTAATCATGACACTTGTATAATGAAAGGTAAAGCTAGCTATGGTTAGCTTCCGGTCACCTTGTGAAATTGCTTTGTAGTCTCTTATTTGTCACTGGTAGCAGAGGGATAGCAACAGACATATTTTAGAGATATAACATGTCTACGGTCTATACACAGACGACATACACATGCATTTTATTGAACCGAATTGAATGTTGGGTCTCTCAAGCAGATATTTAACTGCCATGGTCATGATTTTGTCGATTTTCCAAAATCCCCATTCATTTTTCTAATAGGGTTTTTCTTTATTTTACATTTTTTAAACCGGAACTTGCAAAAATGCTAATCCGCCGCATACAAAATGACGCCGGTCACTCCCACACTCTATTGACTGCACAATAATGAACAGGGATGTGACTCGACTCGAAGCACGGGGGCCTGGGCTGCGAGGCTCTGCCGGCATCAATAATAACACGCTGGCTCACAGCAAAATGGTGTATTATTGTGTGTGAATGAGCGGCCACCTTTGTGTGGTGCGCTTAGCGGTGGGGAGTCTGACCCAGGTAGTGTGGAGAGGGGTCTCTCTCTGCGGAGAGATTCCCCCCGAGTTGAATGCGGTCTTTAGAAACATCGTGAAAAAGATGACGATGATGACGACAACGACGATGAAAAGACGGTGACGTCACAATCCCATCCTCCCACTGTTTTTTTCCACCTTCTCCTCTTTTTTCTCTTCCTCTTAGTATCTGGCTCCCTCACTGACACACACACACACTCACACACTCTTTCTCTCTGTAGTCATCATCCTGTTTCTCCGGCTCCCCCTCTTCTCCCTCTCCCTTCTGTTCCTTATCGGTCTCTCACACATCCTCTATCTCACTCTTTCCCTCCCAGGCTTTCTTTTCTCTCCTAGCACCTCTAACCCCTTCCCTGCCTCATCCTTACTCTCTCTCTAACACCCACCCACCCACACACACACACACACACACACACACACACACACACACACACACACACACACACACACACACACACACACACACACACACACACACACACACACACACACACACACACACACACACACACACACACACACACACAAACTCTCTCTCGCTCGCTCTCTCTCCACTCTCTTTCTCCATTCTATCCTTCCCTTTCCTCTCTCTTCATCGGTCCTTCTCTCGTTCCCTTTCTCTCTCTCTCTCTCCTTCCTTCATTGTGACAGCGGCCCCTGCAGAGCTCAGTGGGGCACTGGGAGACTAGGCTGCCGCCTGTCAGTTCTCAAGCCCCACTCGCTTCTGTGGCCAAAGCCTTGTGTGTGCGCACACACACACACACACACACACACACACACACACACACACACACACACACACACACCACCTGGATTCTGCATAGTGACCACATCTGCCTGCATGGTGGGGATGCCGCGCTGTGCGGGGGAGGAGGAGATGAGAATACGAAGGAGCATGCCAACACTTGTGTATATCTGTGTGTGTGTGTGTGTGTGTGTGTGTGTGTGTGTGTGTGCTTGTGTGCACACACACCAGTGGGAAGGCGGAGGAAAAGAAGAGAAGAGAAGAGAAGAGAAGAGAAGAGAACCTACCATAGTCTGGAAGCAGGAGTGGAGCTGGGTGAGGAAGGGGGGCTTCCCCGCCAGAGCCAGCACCCTCTTCTCCACCATGGTGCACTCCACGTCATCGTCCTGGATCACCACGTCCTTCTTCAGGATCTTGATGGCGTACAGCTCCTCTGTGCCCTTGCGCTCCGCCAGCATCACCTGATCTCACACACGCGCACGCGCACGCACACACACACACACACACACACACACACACACACACACACACACACACACACACACACACACACACACACACACACACACACAGCATGGTCAGGACATGCTCTTTGCTCATGCTCTTTGCTCATGCTCATGCTCTCAGTGCTCTTTGCTGAGGCAGGATGTGTCTATAAAAAAACCACACAAACACTGTTTGGAACCATTTCATAGAGGAGAGGGTGAACGGCTACCCAAGTCCGCTACCCATCATTACCAAGGAAGATCCTTTGCTCTGCGTGATCATTCTGACAAAAGGGCCAGTCTTTAGAAAGTCAGAGGAGTCACATATGAGCAAAAGCAGTTGCTGCCATTAAATAAGATACCTATGCGCCCTGGTTTTAAAAGCCTGTAAACAACTAAAAGTGAATATAGCCCTTAGAATTCAGGCTGTCGGTGGGGTATTTTCAGGGTTGTCAGGGCTCTTTTTGCTCTTTTGGGCATGTAGACATTGGTTGTGTTACTGGAGTGTGCCCAGACAGTGGGCAGACGGTGACTGATGCCAGCTCAGTAAGAGGCGGGGAGGGTTGAGGACACAGTAGGACACAGGCCTTTTCTTGGGGCTCTGATACAATCTGAAGGCTAATGAGTAACTACACAAGTTGCTGTAATATGCCATTGCAAAATCTCCGATAATAATGCAGTGCCCACACAGGAGAGCGCAGTGAGACAGGGTAGTGAGACAGGGCAGTGAGAGAGGGCAGTGAGAGAGCGCAGTGAGACAGGGCAGTGAGACAGGGCAGTGAAACAGGGCAGTGAGACAGGGGCCACACAGAAGGGCGCAGTGAGACAGTGCGAGAGAAGGAGACCGCGCGGTAAGAAAAACATGTTTCTGGACAGAGTTGTGAGAAAATCCAGTTTAAGCAGGTAAGGAGATTTGCTTGTTTTTAAAAAGGGAGAGTTTCTTGTTGAAAGCCCAGAGAGGACTAACAGCATCTGAGAGCCTGAGAGAGGAAGCATCCTGTTATAATTAGGAAGTTTCAGCCTAAAACAAACAGACATATCAGGATGGCAAGATGGCATTTCCCTCAGTGTCAGACCGAGTGACCAAAGACGACATGTGAACTGCTTTTTTTTAACCTTACAGTCACAACTAGCACAAAAGGCGCCATGTTGAATGCAAAATGACAAACATAAACAACCTCTTCAGAGGATCTGACAAGGTGTGACAACATGTGCAAATGCCAGACACTGCCTTTTGCACTCAAAAAGAAAATAAAGAATGAAGAAAAATCTGAAAGAATGTTCAAGATATTCTGGATGTGCATTTCCACCAGAACAGATCCAGGCTCCTGATTAAAAAATTCTGACGGTTACATTTAGCTGATTTACTGGAGAAGAAAGTTATTGCACCCTTAATTGTCAGCTGTTTGAGCCAGATGAAAAGGAGAGGTTTGAGATAAAAGATGACCAAACATTTTAGTTAAGCTTTAACTCTAAAGAGGTATAGTATGGTGAGCTCTAGAGAATAAGTGTTTTACTCAACAAGATGGCCTCTTCAAGTTGAGTGTTATAACCCTATGCACGGCCTCATGTCAAACTGTACTGCGGCATCATTAGCCAGTGTATTGACGGCAGGATAAAAAAAAAATAAAAAAAAATATCTCTGCCCGTTTTCCGCCCCCACCCTCACGCCTGAGCTCAAATGTCAAACTCTGCCCATGACTGGGTGGTCCTGACGCACCGTAATGGGCAAATGAGCAGCTCTTTAGTGGGCAGTAGCAGGGATTTGAGGGTGTTACTGCCCAGCGAGGCGTGGGGCTGTGCCCATGAAATATGATGTGCTTACACAGGCAGAGACAGAAACGCTGTACATGGCCCAATCAGGATAAATCACTCACTCACACACACACACACCACACACAGACAAACACATACACACTTGCCATCTATCTTTCCCTTTCCCTATCCCCATCTCTCTCTCTAACACACACACACACACACACACACACACACACACACACAATCTCCGTCTATCTCCCTCTTTCTCTCCCTGTCTCTCTCTCACACACACACATCCACATGCAGAAACAAAGCTGTTCTCCAGTCATTGTCAGATAAGGTGCAGATTTTAGCACCTCACAATGGGGAAGCTGGCTTGACGCTCCAGTGATTGGGGGACAGATTTTAACTCTGTTCAGTCTAAGAGAGAGCCTGAGGGCAACCACACAAAAGAGATGGAGGGAGAGAGAGAGAGAGAGAGCATGAGAGAGAGTGAACACCGTAGGGAGCAGGAGACAGAAGGAGAGGAGACAAAAAGAAAGAAATACCAGAGTGGGTGCGAAAGAGAGAGGGAGAGAGAGAGAGACTGGCAGACGTCAAGCAATTCAGCAGCATATTCTCCATAATCGAGAAATCTGGGAAAACATCTGTCATCAGGCTCACTTCCAGACACACACACACACACACACACACACACACACACACACACACACGTTCTGAACATGAGAGAAATAGGATCTGCTTGAAGTGCTAGTAGCATGTAGAAGCAGGCTTCACACTCATCATTGGCTGTGCTTGTGTGTGTGTGTGTGTGTGTGTGTGTGTGTGTGTGTGTGTGTGTGTTTGTACACACACATGTGTATGTGTGTGTTTCTGTGACAATGTGATGACTGACTCACAAGGTAGTCTGGCAGTATGACACAGCTGGAGACCATAAACACACATTTCTAAAACACAGAAAAATAAAAACAGCGACGCAGCCTTCTCAAGATCACAACAGCAATCTTGACAGCAGACCTACACGTGCGAGGAAACTTTTTTGCAAACAAGCTCCAGAAAGTTCCACTCTTTACCCACATACACACACACACACACTCCACTGTCACCACCACCATTACCACCTCCACCCTCTCTTTCTCTTTCTCTCTCTCTCTCTCTCTCTCTGTCTCTTGCTCTCTCGCTCTTTTTCTCTAAAAATATGCAGCTATGGAAATGAGTGCGGAAGCTGCTTGACTTTGTGCTGCTTTTAAAGCACTGCCCAGATGGAGGCTGGGTGACTGGCGGTGGAAATAGTTGTGCAGTCAGCGTCGACTTCACAGAGGCCACCATCTGCTCAGCCAACACACACACACACACACACACACACACACACACACACACACACACACACACACACACAAACACACACACACAGAGAGAGTGGCTCTCGCCTCTTCTCCGCGGCAGGAACAAGGGCGGAGTGGCTCCCTGAGAGGCCGACCGCCAAGGCTCCCGTTAGCGTCTGATTCAGAGCCGGAGGCTGGTGGGCAACGCTGTCAATGGTGACTGAACAAGAAAAGAACAATCCCAAAGACAACACAGTGCTGTTGTTGTTTATCAGAGTGTGTGTGTGTGTGCCGACATCTGATACCTTCCATGTCATGTCTGGGGGAAAAACATGAAAGGCATTTTGGGAAATAACGGGATAGATATTGCAGCGCCCCCCTCCCCCCACTCCACACACATGACAGGGATGCCTATCAGTATTCTCAGGGCCAGTTCAGATTTGTATCGGCAAGTCCCTTAAATGTGCGCCTTATGAATGTGCACTAGAGCCAAACCTCTAGCTTCTAATCATGGTTATATTCCTCCCCCCTCTCCCTCTGCTCAACCATACCCCCCCCCCCCCCACCCCCATCCTTCAGGGGGGCTGTTTTGCAGCTGAAGGGGCTAATGAACAGGGGTCTGAGAGGTAAACAGCTTGGCAGTGAGGGGACATTGTATTTGTGGTGGTGGTGGTAGCGATAGCATCAGACGAGGACTCCAGTTAATAACTCTGACACAGGTCCCTCGCTCTTACGTCAACATATCAATATCATTGTAAATGCCTGTTGCTATGGAAACTGCGAGCAGCTGGAACATGTGCCTATTTAGACAATGCCCACTCGCTCTCCCCATTTTTTCTCTCGTCCCTGCCTCCCTCCCTCTCTCCTTCTCTTTCTCATGCTCTCTCTCCCCCCCCCCACACTCTCTCTCTCTATCCCTGCTTTTCTCTCTTGCCCCCTCCAGAAATTTGGGACATGGAGAGTGACCTTGTCTAAGAGGAGATTACCTGCCGTACATTCATAAAGCCGTCCTGAGCCTCTCTGACACCACAGAGGAAAAATAAATGAAGAAATCAAAGGGGGACTGAAGAGAAGGTAGATTGAATGTGAGAGAGAGAGAGAGAGAGAGAGAGAGAGAGAGAGAGAGAGGGAGGGAGGGATAGATAAATGCATGGTGAAAGCAAGAGGGAATGACAAAATGATATAGACAGAAAAGAAGAGAAAGAGAGAGAGAGCGAATGAAAATGAGACAGCATGAAAGAGGGGGGGGGGGAGAAAGGGGGTGTGTGCAAAAAAAAAAGAGCAACTGAAAAAAGGGAAAAGATAAAGCGAGAGAGAGAGAGAGAGAGAGACAAAGAGAGGGCTACCTTCCCAAAGCTGCCTTTGCCAAGCACCATGAGGAAGTTGAAATCAGAGAGCTTCATGCGGTCGCGGTTGCCATTGCTGTCGAATTTGGAGATGGCATTAGGAGAGGTTCCATCAGTTTTCTTGGTGCCCGGCCCCACTTTGGCCCTCTGGAGAGTGAAACACACACACACACACACACAGACACAGACAGAGAGAGAGTGTGAGAGAGAGACAGACACACACACACAGAGACATTACATTTTATTCTTCTGAAAAGTCAAAAGCAGAATGCCTTCCTTCCATGGTATCACTTTAGGTTAAATGCACACAAAATGTAACACTCTGAAAAGGCGCACACACACACACACACACACTGAATAATATGCCAACAGGCAGAGACAAAATGAGTATACTGCCAAAGTAGAGGACGTGTGAATGTGTGTGATGGTGTGTATGTTTGTATGTGTGTTTCACAAACCGTCTGGATAAGCTATGACTTGCTGGCAGGAAGTAAAGAGTCCAAGCTGGCAAGCTGATAGATGCCAGGCAGTCCTGTGCATTTGTGTGTGTGTGTGCCAATGTTGTTGCCAATCAGGTTAATATGTGTGGCTCTTGAGACAGTGTTCATCCACGCTGAAGTTGAATGGCAGGAAACTCTCTATTCATGAACAGAGTTTTAGTGAATAAATGTCACTACAAACACACACACCCACACACACACACACACACACACACACACACACACACACACACACACACACACACACACACACACACACACACACACACACACACACACACACACACACACACACACACACTAACAATTGGGGGCTCGAGTCTGGGATAAAATCCCATGTGGTGAGGAAAGCCTGTGTCATTTTGTGTGTATGTAGTGGCCAAAATACCAAAACGCAGTGGTTTGTCGAGTGCAGTGACAATCTCTTTCGTTCGATTATTTGTAGTTGTTGTTTTTATTTAGTTTTGCTTTATGACTGTGTAGTGACTTCAGTCATCTGGAGTTTGTTTTGAGAGCATCCTGATTAGGTAGCCATTGGGCAGGTTTGAAGAACTTGCCACTGTGTTGTTCTGCTCTTAGTGGTAATCCTGAGTAGGGTCACGCTTCAGGGTATGGCCTCCCAGTTCGCCACGCAATTTTGCGTTGCTGGTTTCCAACATCAATCACAGCAACTTCTGTATGTGGCTGAAGACCACGTGGTGTCCATTGTGTGTTGCAGTAGCGGCAGTTCATTTTGTTGGTTCTTTGTGTTGTTGCTGTTGGTTTGTGGCAGTAACTTTGTAGTTGGTCTAGTTACTGTGGCCCTTTTAGGTTGTGGCTGTTGAACTCCACTTTGGTGTCGGTCACCTGTGTTACTGCTTTCGTGTGGGTAAATCCAGTACATTTGTTATGTTTGGTTTTGTGGTGTTTTCTTTCTCACCCGATGGTGGTGGCCAATTTGTGTGTAGTGGAAGTGGCACCTACTTGTATAGATACCCGTTTGTTGGCTGCTCCTTCTTAAACCCAGTGGAAGTGACTTATTTGGCCCTTTCGTGTGTTAAGACCCTGTGCTCCTTTCTCAGTAGGTTTGTTTGTTTGTTGTTGTGTTTGTTCACTTCTGACCCGAGCCGACACCTTTCGTCAGCAGCAGTCCCAGATTGTTGTGACATTGCTGCAAATGAATTGCATCATATTGGGGCTTAGAGAGTTGTTATGTGCAGTGCTGGCAGCTCTGATCAGCATTGTTAGGTGGCAGACTTGAGTAGAATTCGGATTAGTCCACATGCTCAGAGGTAGTGAGCTGTTGCTTTTCTGCGAGTTCTGGACAAGGTGCTTTTTGGTTTGTGCATTTAGCTTGTTTTACCTTTAACATTCAGCCTTGGTAAGTAGCACTCCATTCCTCATTTTAAATGCTACGTACACTACATTTCAATGAATAAATAGTATGTTGCTAATTTGTCACAGTCAATTTTGGTGTGCTGTATTAGTGCCACATTTAAGGGGCAATTGCTTTGTCAATTATCATTTTGCTAGCTTAGCTGCTCTTTAGAGTGTGTGTGTGTGTGTGTGTGTGTGTGTGTGTGCGTGTGTGTGTGTGTGTACTACTTAAACCGGAAGTTTTGTAGTTTAACACACTAACCTGTTTACGCTAACTTGCTAACACACTAACATTGTTTTAACTGTATGCTAAGTTGAACGTGATTGCATGATACAAAAAGACTGGGATTAGCCGATACGCAGCGAAGCCGTTTGTCCCTTTCCCTCTTCCGTCTTCTATGTAGCTCCGCCCAGGTGTTCTACAACTGATTAGTCATTGGTGAGGTGCACCTGGCCCTGGATATGAGCTGCTTAAAAGCTCACACGGCAGTAGAAGCGGTAGCAGAGAGGCGTCTGGCGTGGGGACTGCTGGTCTTGCTGCCGGTGAGCCTGGGATTTCATTTAGTGCTGCTGTTCTTGATATAGTGTCATGGTTGTTTTGTAAGTCTTTATGGTAATCAATCTCATGGTATGGGTATTTCAAAAGGTGTTGTCTGAGTTTCACTTCGGGTCAATGGTGGAGTGTTATTTGCCTTACAGGGCGGCCCAAGGGTGGGACGTAACACACCGCATCGAGGTAGAAAGTGTGAGGGCAGAATAGAGCAGAGCTTCTCCGAATGTGAGGTGAATGTAGATTTATGGTGGACTCTACTGACAATGAGTGCAACCAGGGAGACCCCACAGCGTGCGTGTACACACACACACACACACACACACACACACACACACACACACACACACACACACACACACACAGTAGCCCTCTCCTTTCAGATGATTTCATGTTAGCCTTCAGTCTTCCTCTCACACCCTCCCTGCTCCCTTCTTTCTCAACTCACTAGTCTTCTCGTACCCAGAACATTTCCATTTCAACCCTGCATTCCTTTCTGCTTTTCTGTCACACTCTCTCCCCCACCTCACTCTTATTTCTCTTCTCTTCTCTCCTCTCTCTTTTTCTATCGTTCTCTTTCAGCTTTTTGAAATACATTCAATTTTAATTTCCAAACTGCAGCCATATTGTGAGGCAGGCACAGGGCTCAGTCTAGCATGGAATTCCATTAACCTGCTCCCTGCAGTTCTGTACAGAACAGACCGGACTCCCAACAGACCAGCAGGCTGGACAGCCAACACCCCCACCCCACCCCATCACATACACACACACACACGCGCACACACACACACACACACACACACACACACACACACACACACACACACACACAGCCCCAATTCAAGGTCAAGCTCAGCTTACACCCCCAGACAGACACACAGAGACACACAGAGAGACACACACACACACACACACACACACACACACACACACACACACACACACACACACACACACACACAGGAAAAGGGACACAAACAAAGGCTTCAGGGAATACCATCTGAGGCTGTTCCATGCAAATACACAATCAGACTTCAATGTGCTACAACAGAGACAGGCCTGGGGTATAATAAGGACTGAATGCTGTTAGGTTAAACAAACACACACGCACACACACACACACACACACACTCACACTCACACTCACACACACTTAACACACTTAACACACTTCCATTATAAAAGCTATTCACAAACACACACACACACCCCAAAAATGCATGCAACTGCAGTCATGCACTCTTCAAGCCCTCCCAATGTAAAATATACACAGAGACATAGACACACAGAATTTCATGTCTCCCAGCATTCCCTACCACTCGTGCAGATTGATGGTGCATATGTTTGTGAGTGTGAGTGTGTGTGTGTGTGTGTGTCTCTGTGTGTGTGTGTGCGTTTGAGTGAGAGAGAATGTGTGGGTGTGTGTATGTCAGTGTGCCTGTTAGGCTCTGATTAGTTCCACAGCAGTCTGGGAGGCTTCATCACTCAGTCCAACTACCACTCACCCTGTACTGACAGCAACACACACCACAACAACAGCCTACACACACACACACACACACACACACACACACGCACAATCTCATGTCTCCCAGTGCCCTCTACCACCCACCCATGGAGTTTTGCACAGATCAATGGTGGATATGTGTGTGTGTGTGTGTGTGTGTGTGTGTGTGTGTGTGTGTGTGTGTAGCCTTTTCTCAATCTGCTCGTATGTAAGTGTGTATGCTACAACACCACTGCTGTCTGAGCATGCAAAATATAAACACGCATGATTGGGATTCCATACAGGCTACACACAACATTAATATTAGCTGTGTGTGCTTGAGCGTGAGAGAGTACAATAGGGAGGGAGGGAGGGAGAGAGAGAGGGAAAGAGGGGGAGGGATTGCAAAATGGAGAGAAAGAGAGAGAGGAAGGAGAGAGGAGGGAGAAAGTGTGAGATACAGAGGGATCTAGAGAGAGAGAGAGAGTGAAAGAAAGAAAGAAAGAAAGAAAGAGAGAGTGTGTGTATGTGTCTGTGTGTGTGAGACAGAGAGAGAGACACAGAGGGAGAGGTAAATAAAGCGGGAGGGAGGTGCAGATGAGAGCTCATCTCAGAAGATTTCCCGGGAGCAACGTAGTGTTGCTTTCAACCTGCTCGGCTGCGCGCGTGCACACACACACACACACACAGCCGCCACAGCTCATACACATACCCCTTCACTCCCACACAGTGCCGTGCTGACAGGAGCCGCCAGAGCTCTCTCACACACACACACACACACACACACACACACACTCTCACTCTCTCGAGCATTCACACACACACACACACACACACACACGCTCAACCTTTCACTCGAGCATTTACGCACACACACACAAACACACACGTATGTCCACACAAATATGAATGCATACATTTAAACTCACATGCATGCACATATAAGCATACACCCACAAGAACACACTCAAAATCACACTCATACAGACACACATGCATGCACACACCGTGCATACCGTACATGTACACATGCATCATACATAGGCTCTCTCTCTGTCACACACACACACACACACACACACACACACACAGTAGAGTCCCAGTAACAATGGGACAGTATGCCACTTGACTGGTGGAATTACTGCAAAATAAAAGGTGAGTGGTCACTGGAAAAAGAGATGAAACGCATTAGGGAGAGTGTACACTTGTGAGGAGCAGACAATGATTACCACTTCAGTTCATTGGTTCATCCAGAACCCCATTTCACCCTACTGGCCTGCGGCTCAATGTCTGCGTGTGTGTGTGTCTGTGTGTGTGTGTGTGTGTGTGTGCGTGTGTGTGCGTGTGTGTGTGTGTGTGTGTGTGTGTGTGTGTGTTTCTGTGTGAGGCTAAACACAGACAGAGCTAGAGGGGCCAGACAAGACAGAGTGCATGTGAGCACACGGACTCCACACAAAAAAAAAAAATAACCCAGGGAGAGAGATGTCCTGTTTCCGGGCAACTGTCACCATAACAACATGACAATGGCCATACTAAAGCAGGTACATAATAAAGCAGGTCCATATTTTAGTCCTACCCTGACCAGACCAACAAATCAAGGGATACAGGCTCATCTGCTGGCTGAAAGCTTCTCTCTCACTCTCTGTCCCTTTCTGTTGGTCTCTTCCTCAGATAACTGTGTCCAAATTATAGGAGGACAAAACACACAATGCCTTTGAGAATCTATACTATACTGACACTATAGCACAAGCAAACTAAGCAGGCACCTACTATGAGGACACACTAAGACCCCCATGCTAGCTGCCTTTCAACTCTGGATATCTGCCGGTGATAAAGCAGCACCATAGCAATGTTTGTTAACTAGCTATGCTAACACTGTTAACCTTGGCTTCTCATCATTGCCAACCAAACATATTTGCATGTTGTCTACAAAAATCAATGAATTTCAAACTACACATATTATATATGTGCAAAATATTACAAAATACAAAGTTACCATCTTCAAATGTAGACAATGGACAACTATTCAGCACCAGTAGAATGATGGATTAGCACAGTGTCCACGGACTACACGTCATCGCATTAGAGGCTCTAACCCATTAAGGTGTGCTGCTGTTAACCCACTGTAGAGTGAGGCCGGATGGGTATGTGTGAACCCAGGGTCATCAGCTCTCTCTCTCTGTGTGTGTTCTCTCTCTCTCTTTCTGTTCTCTCTCTCTCTCTCTCTCTCTCTGTTCTCTCTCTCTCTCTTTCTGTTCTCTCTCTCTCTCTTTCTGTTCTCTCTCTCTCTCTTTCTGTTCTCTCTCTCTCTCTTTCTGTTCTCTCTCTCTCTCTCTCTCTCTCTCTCTCTCTCTCTCTCTCTCTCTCTCTCTCTCTCTCTCTCTCTCTCTCTCTCTCTCTCTCTCTCTCTCTCTCTCTCTCTCTCTCTCTCTCTCTCTCTCTCTCTCTCTCTCTCTCTCTCTCTCTCTCTGTGTGTGTTCTCTGTGTCCGCCCACCCTGCGCTGTCTGTAAAGAAGACTCAGCGTAGGAGAGGTCCCACAGGCCACTGGCTTGCTATGACTGTGGCAGTGGGTTGGTGTGCAGTGCTGACACAGTCCATTGTCTGTGTGCGCCCCGACCCCCCCCCCCCCCCCCCCCCCCCAGGTCAAGTCAAGGCCAGGCTGAGAATGATGAGAAGGATGGGATGATCAGTGCAGGTCTACACACACACACACACACACCACTGCGTGCCAGTCGAAAGGGAAACGGGTTTGCGATGGCCGAGGCCTAAACGCACACTGGTCCTTTGAGGATCTTCAACTTGCCAATGTGACTCGAGTGTATCTGAATATTCCAAAGTGAATGTGCAGTGTTTACTAGCGGTCATGATCTCATTCACTTAAGGTCTTTTCATTTATACTGCATGTTCTGGTCTGTTGAAATATCACTGTCCATTAAATTAAATTAATAATATGCTTTTTTAGATAATCGGGCGATATTTGCAAATTTTTTATTATCTGTCATCGTTATATTTGTATCTAAATTACGGAATTTAATTACATTTAAAAGCAATGCATGTACCATCACAACGCATCTCCTCTGTCAGAAAAAATGCTATTGGTATGGCTAACATTCTTTCCACAAAATTCCCTCCATTGGCGAGAGAGACTATGTTATCTGACCTAGCTGCTGGAAACAAGGATGGAAGGTAAGTACCAAGTGAAAGGGTTGTTGTGCTCAAACCATGCCGTTAACCACATTACACTAGCCTCATTGGACCTTTTTGAATCAGTATAAGTAGTCTACGCTTAAGCTAAAAATACACACTTGGAATACAAAATAAATTAGGACTTTTGATGGACCAATTGGTGCACTTATAATTATGCAATAGTTAGACACTGCACGTTTAACAAATAGCAATGTATATTTATTCTTTCAAATGAAACATTCAAAGAAATTCACGATAACACAGCTTCTGAATGACAATCGTCTTTTAAGCAGCCGCTCGCAAAATTAAACTGCAGCTCACTTGCAACTGCACTGTCAATCTGGCGGTACAGCTGAAAATCCCTGTTTGTTTCTTCATTTGGCCTCATCATCATCATCATCATCATCAGGGAAGCAGAATTATTCAAATCAAAATGTGCAGAACACAGTTCGTATTTCACTTTATTTTTGCTAACTTCATCACAGTCCTTCCACACAGTAGCCCTAAGATCTGTCAATCTTTCACATCAATGACTTATGAGCTAATGGGCTCGTAGAATCTCCCTGCAGCTTCAGAAAAAGCATGGGCGCACAAACTAGTTTTAACATTTGACATTTCATACTTCATGATGAAAATGAAGCTAAATGATGTATCGATTCACTTTATTTCTTACGCAATGATTGCCATCGTTCGTCCGATAGCTGAATGCTTTTGAAATAGCGATGGGCCTCTGTTCCGTGGCCAAAATACGATAACCATAGGGAAATCTACCCGTAACGTCAGTATTAGCCTCCTTTCAGTAGGCCCTGGCTCTCTCTCACACGCCGTCTCATTCGAACGTGCACGGCCTCTCTCACACACACACACACACACACACACACACACATACACACACGCGCTGCAGCTCGAATGTGACCCTCACAGATAATCCGCAATGCCAACTGTAATGCTGAAATGGGGATCCACTACTTTTGGCGGAGAGAAAATGAAGCATGCATTAAGCAGGCGATATATCTCTGACCCCGATCCTCTTCAGCTCCCGGCGAAAGAGTTCTCCAGTGAAATGTCACTGATATATGACAAACAGAGGAAATGGAAATACTGAGAGGCTCTGCGTTCTTCATCACAGCCTAGTGCCACTGATGGGGTGATGGGACTGGATGGAACAGAAAACCAAACGTTTACCCCCCCAAAAAAAATTCAAATATCAGCCTGAAATATCGGTTGTCATCCTCTTTTTGTCACAGATAATCATTATTGTATTGGCCCTAAAAGCACCATATCGGTCGACCCCTAGTGTATAACATATCATCCATATGAACTAAATCCATGACTCACATTTAGCATTTCCACACACACACACAAACACACTAACACACACACTAACACACACACATGCACACACACATGCACACACACACACACACACACACACACACACAGAGACACACACAAAGACACACACACAGACACATGCAAACACACACACGCACACGCACACACTAACTAGAGCAGCACCTCAGCCCTCTGGCTAAGCCGTGGCGCAGCCTCTCACTCTCACATGACCTTCTCCTGACCCCGCCCACCACGCTCCCAGGACTGCATCGCCAGGGTAACAGAAGCCCACAGCATGGTGTTGCCTAAAACAGCTAACGTCTGAGTCACGCCTGAACAGGCTCTGAGCCCCCGAAGACAGGAAAACAACTTTATGAGATAATCAGCACAAGCTCTCCCTAATGCTAGCATCACAGTGCCACCAGCGCTAAGACACAGAGAGACAATATTGAAGATACTCTCTCTCTACATTCTCAAGATCACTGCAGCATTCGCATACAGAACGGCCATTCCAATTCATTTTTGATTGACTTTGACCGTATTGGACAATACATATCACACTGAACAATCATTCTCTGACTGTTCTCCTTATCTCCTTATTTAAACAGTCTTGACCATACGAGTCATCAGACTACTCACCGTGTAGGACTCCATAAACATGCATGATGCTACTGGTCTTCCAACAGTATTCTATGTCTTTGTCAACATCACTGCGAGTGCCCAGGACAAACGTAATGGGCCTGTAATGGGACTGTAAGGATTGGCCAGACATCCATTTCCAAAGAATTAGCATGCGTGTGTTGGAGAGCCTTTCAGATGTTCACAGGTGATGAGCCCCCATCATCCTTAGGGTGCGCGAGATCCAACCAGCCACCACACCCTTTTCAGCCTCTCCCAAAAGCATCATGGGGTATGGATTACGTGCCGGCTCAAAATGGAGATTGACAAACCTCGGGGGTAAAATCACACAAAACGGTGCGCTGATGTTCGTCACCCTACTGCAGAACACTAATGAGGGAGGAAGCGCCGTGGCCATATATGGTTCTGACAGGAAGCTGTGGGCGTGCGCAGAGCAGAGCAGAGCAGAGCTCCTGAGTGGCCGTCGGAGCACCCTGCGTCTGAATGGATGATGGCATCATTGTGTGGGCACAGAAGGCCCTTTCTCAGGTGCAGCGTTACGCAACCCCACAATACAGGCAAAAGGTCCACTGGCACACGCATCGGCTGGCATAGAGAATGGATGTGTGTGTGTGTGTGTGTGTGTGTGTGTGTGTGTGTGTGTGTGTGTGTGTGTGTGTGTGTGTGTGTGTGTGTGTGTGTGTGTGTGTGTGTGTTAGTTTGTCTGTCGGTGTGTGCTTCTGTGTACGTGTGTATGTGTGTGTGTGTGTGTGTTAGTTTGTCTGTCGGTGTGTGCTTCTGTGTACGTGTGTATGTGTGTGTGTGTGTGTGTGTTAGTTTGTCTGTCGGTGTGTGCTTCTGTGTACGTGTGTATGTGTGTGTGTGTGTTAGTTTGTCTGTCGGTGTGTGCTTCTGTGTACGTGTGTATGTGTGTGTGTGTGTGTGTGTGTTAGTTTGTCTGTCGGTGTGTGCTTCTGTGTACGTGTGTATGTGTGTGTGGACAGCTACAAAATGGAGAGGTGAGAGAAACTAAATAAATAGTATTAAGCTCTAAGCATGTACCCAGGTCTCTGTGTATCAATCTGTGTGACACAGAAGGAGTTTATGCGTACAGTATATTACAGTATGCAGTATGTCTGTGTGCATGTGTACACACACATGTGAGACTGTGTGTGTGTGTGTGTGTGTGTGTGTGTGTGTGTGTGTGTGTGTGTGTGTGGTGTGTGTGTGCGCGTGTGCATGAGTGTGTGGGCAGCTCATAAATAACACCATCATGCTCATCTTCACAGCTGGAGTTGGCGGCAGGGTGGGGGCGGTGTGTGTGTGAATAATGCAGAGACCCTCATGGTCAGTCTCTCTCTCTCTCTCGCTCACACACACACACACACACACACACACACACACACACACACACACACACCCTAACTCCCAGTGGAAATGACTGGCTTCAAACACGTCACCTACTGAGCGTCTGTGTGCTGTGAACAACAGAGACACTCAAAAACCCTGCAATTCTACCACCACACTGTGCACTAAGCAGGCAGTTCTACTACCACACTGCACACTAAGCAGGCAGTTCTACTACCACACTGCACACCAAGCAGGCAGTTCTACTACCACACTGCACACTAAGCAGGCAGTTCTACTACCACACTGCACACTAAAGAGGCAGTTCTACTACCACACTGCACACTAAGCAGGCAGTTCTACTACCACACTGCACACTAAGCAGGCAGTTCTACCAACCCATCCCACACTAAGCAAGCAGTTCATATGACTTTGAGAGGTTGTGAAGGGGAGAGAGAGATAAAGGTAAGGAGAAAGAATGAGCAGAAGAGTGTTTGGAGACAGACAGAGACAGAGACAGAGACAGAGACAGAGACAGAGAGAGAGAGAGAGAGAGAGAGAGAGAGAGAGAGAGAGAGAGAGAGAGAGAGAGTGGGGGGGGGGGCAATAAACGGAAGAGGATACTGGGAAACACACAAATCAATTCTCAGGTTAGCCCTGCGAGGATGATGCTGCAGAGAGGCATCCGCTCGCTCGATTAGCTCATTCAGACGAGGGTGGAGGTGGTGGGGGTGGTGGAGTACACTGACACACAGGTGATTATTCGTTCCCAGGCTGGAACATTTAGATGCTGAGTGACGACTGTCACGGTGTCAAGATGAACATGACTGCAGTGAAGGCTGGGTAATAGTGTTGGGGGCGCTTATGAAAAGAGGACATATTCTATTATCAACAACTGTCCAACCGAGCCGGGTGGAGGAGGAGGGAGGGGGGGGGGGGGGGGGTGGGCAAAGAGTTCCCTTGTGGGTACATCAGCATAACATAATAGAGCGCTGTGTTTGTGTGTGTGTGTTAACAAGAACCAGGAAGCCCAAACACACACATATATACACTATACGTTGTATACCATATACCACACGCATGTATATACTGTACATATACATATTATATATATATGTATATATAGATGGATAGATAGACAGATAGATAGATATATTCACACATATATACTGTAGGCGTGACACTTCTTACCTCAAACTTCTGCCGGAGCTCCTCATTCCCCTCTTCACCCTCTGGAGGGACTGGCACATTAAAGTACTCGCCCTCCTCTTGACTGAGCAGCTTAAACCTGTGTGTGTGTGTGTGTGTGTGTGTGTGTGTGTGTGTGTGTGTGTGTGTGTGTGTGTGTGTGTGTGTGTGTGTGTGTGTGTGTGTGTTTATGTGTATTGATGTGTATGTGTGTGTGTGTGTGCAGAGGTTAGAAAGAGAGTCAGAGAAGAGAGAGAGAGTGTATGTGCATATGTGAAAGTGTGTCAGCGCGAGAGAGAGAGGGGGGGGGGGGGAGAGAGAGGTTGTCAGAGGAGGCACTGCAGTTCTGTCTGAAACATTAAACATATGGCTGACTGACAAAACAGCACAAAATGATGAAGCCTTCTGGTGTTTTGAGGAAACCCTGAGCAGTGTCATTGGCTGTGAGTTTAACTCTTTTGTCTTCGCCTAATGTCTCTGACCAATGTACTCCTGGGGCCTTTTGCATCTGGTCCTGTGCATGTGTGCTGTATGCTCTTACTGAATCTAAACCAGTTCATACTGTACCCTGTGCATGTGTGCTGTATGCTCTTACTGAATCTAAACCAGTTCATACTGTACCCTGTGTATGTGTGCTGTATGCTCTTACTGAATCTAAACCAGTTCATACTGTACCCTGTGTATGTGTGCTGTATGCTCCTACTGAATCTAAACCAGTTCATACTGTACCCTGTGTATGTGTGCTGTATGCTCCTACTGAATCTAAACCAGTTCATACTGTGCCCTATGTTTAACCTCACGCAGTACTGAATGAATGCCATCTAGAATCTAAATGAACCCTAACCCACAATACATCTTCAGGTCACAAATGGTCATAATCTACAACTGGATGGAAGGGCGTCCATCATGCCAAGACTTTTATATAGCAACTCAAACCATCAGGCATCCCACACGTCAGCTCAATGCAAAAACATAAGAGAGAGGAAAAACACCCAACAAGGACTTTACAGAAGGATGCGATCAAGTGTTTCGGTCTTTTTAGTCTAAAAGAAATGCCTGTCAAGATAAAAAAGGTACCAAAAAGACCAGGTCCATTACTGCTAAAGTACTTCACAAAAAGACCAAGGACCAGTACTGCTAAAGCACAGTAAAGAGGAGCAGAGAGGGGTCGGAGGGACAGAAAGA
>NC_045152.1:7177278-7184778 GCF_900700415.2 Clupea harengus | reverse complement strand
TGACTGTATACAATGTACTGTACAGTCTGCTGATCAAATACATACAAAACACTAAACAAGGGTGTAAGTGGACAAGGCAATTCATTTTGTCAACGCAGGCTCCAATCATTTGTAAGTTACTCTATTGATTGCAATCTAACCCTGATGTTGAGTGCATCAAGACTATTGTGTATCATGCACTTCAGTGGAAATGAGAGGGTGTCTATCTCTGAGAAGCTCTGAAGGACAAACGAAAGATGAGAATATCCGTGTGTGTGTGTGTGTGTGTGTGTGTGTGTGTGTGTGTGTGTGTGTGTGCGCGCGCGTGTGTGTCCGTGCTTGTGCATGTGTGTGTGCGTGTGTGTGTGTGCGTATGCGTGCGTGTGCGTGTGTGTGCGCGCATGCGTTCGTGCGTGTGTGTACTCATGCGTTTCATAACCTGCATGTGCTCAGGGTTGAGGTGATTGTGGCACCCATGTACAGTGAGAGTGGCTACATGTTCATGTACTCAAGGTTGAAGTATTTGTATACAGCCACACACATACAGCTACACACCTGTTCATTTACATCAAGGGTTTTAGCCTAAGGGTTTGTCTGTGGGCGGGTGTATGCATGTGTAATGGGCTTGTGTGTATGTGTGTGTGTACTACATATATGTATATTACAGAACAGAAGTGGGCTGCTGTGTTAGTATCTGCAGTGGGCTGCAGCAGTGTGTGTGTGTGTGTGTGTGTGTGTTGTATTGTATTGTGCTGGGCTGTGTGCGTGAGTGTGCGTGAGTGTTGTATTTTGCTGATGCGTGTGGGTGTGTGTGCCTGAGTGTGTCTGTGTGTGCGTGAGTGAGTGTGTGTTGTATTGTGCCGGTGTGTGTGTGTTGTATTGTGCTGTGCTGTGTGTGTGTGTGTGTGGTGTGTGTGTGTGTGTGTGAACAGTGGTGGGCTGGAGGCGTTGACTCACTGCTGACGGTGAGCACGTTGCTCTTGATCTCTGCTGTGATCTGCATGCGGCCTCTCCGCTCGGTGTGGTCCGTCCCGCAGAGGCTCGGCACATTCTGGACACAGCGCTTATGGATGTTCATGAAGCAGTCTGTAGGGGGCAGGAGAGAGGTTACACACGCGTACACACGCACGCACGCACGCACGCACGCACACACACACAGCGCTTATGGATGCTCATGAAGCAGTCTGTAGGGGGCAGGGAGAGAGGACACACACACACACACACACACACACACACACACACACACACACACACACACACACACACACACACACACACACACACACACACACACACACACACAGAGAGCATGTTCACTCACTCGCTCACTCTCTCACTCACCTCACACTCTCTCACTCACCTCACTCTCTCTCACTCACCTCACTCTCTCTCACTCACCTCACTCTCTCTCACTCTCTCACTCACTCTCTCTCACTCTCTCACTCACTCTCACTCTCTCACTCACCTCACACTCACTCTCTCTTACACTCACACACCATAGACTGACCAGTCACACACTCAGTAATGCGTGTTCATCATGTAATCTGCACAGGCGCAGGCATTCTGCATCAGCCCAAATGCACACACTAGCAGGAGCGAAGCCAAGGCCATGTCTTCAGTCTCTGCATGAGGCTGTGGGCGGCTGCCAGGGACACATTTGTCTCGTGCTATTATCTGGCCGAGACGGGGCCTGGCAGGACTCCACGCTGTAAAGAGCGCTGCAGGGCAGGCCACTGTGATGATGACGGGGCGAGTCTTCACAGCACCCAGTCCAGCAGGAAATGGCTCAACACTCAGCACTTCCAGCTAGACGTGGCTCAGCAGGAGATCTAGCCAGAAAGTAGCAGCTAACGCTAAAAAAGACCGCTAGCCTCATACACATGCAGGAACCTACACAGACACCAGCTCACTGACCCTCTCTCTCACACTCACACTCACACTCACACTCACACTCAATGAAATGTACTGTACAAGCATCAATATGGACAAAACCCTTAAACAGTCAAAGACATGAACAATACATGTGTAATCTACACAAAACAAAGCCCAGACATCATGTCAGTCACCTCCCCATTCTCCCTCTACTCCCTCTACTCCCCCACTCCCTTTATTCCCCCTACTCCCCATACTCCCCCTTATGACGGCTCCCATCACATCATGTCACAGTCACCTCCCCTACTCCCCCCTACTCCCCATACTCTCCTCTACTCTACTCCCTCCACTCGTTTCTACTCCCTCCACTCCCTCTTACGACGGCTCCCATCACTAAAGAACAGTGCCGTGGCCCAGCCTCCTCTGAGGACTCCAACATGAACAGAATCACTAGCTGAGGTGAACGCAGCGTGAAGGGTTGGCAAGGTGTGGAGCAGAGGACACACACACACACACAGGACTGGTAATTATAGCTCTCCCCGATGGTGTCTGCAGCCATAACAGCACAGCCTCAGGTTTCAGGTGAGCGATGGCCTCTAGGGATACAAAACCATGTCGTCAAAAACACACACACACACACACACACACACACACACACACACACACACACACACACACACACACACACACACACGCGCATACACACACACGCGCATACACACACACTTCATGTCTCCACTTCCTCTCATCCCCGCCTAGCAGGTCAAATTAATAGTGAATCTGCTCCATTGCTGGGGCACGTGGACGTCGAGAGACTGACCGACTGAGTCGCTGCGCTCTGCCCCGACGATCACAAGATGGCCGTGGACGGACAGAGGGAATCAGATAGGGTGGAAGGGGGGGGCACGGGTGCGGGGCGTTCACGACTGAGCGTTTTTAATGTTTCATGTCGCGGGCAAAGCGAGGAGCACGAGATGAGAACCTGAGACCGGCGTCCTCACGAGACGAGGCAAGACTGTTACACAACGGCCCTCTGGCGTCTCACTGGCTCATGAGCGACTGAAGTGGAGCAGAGGCTTTGGCTGACAGCCTGTGGCCTGCTTAATGACACTCACACGCTGACAGCCTGTGGCCTTACACAAGTACATGACTGGCCACACAGTTAAAATATACATATACTGTCCTGTATTAAAATACATACCGTATATATATGAAATATAGATATTCGCATTTGTTCATAGCACGTAAGTAAACGCATGACACAGCGGCATCGATATGGCGTTGCTATACAATGACAACTGAGTATCGCCAACACATGTACTTCAAATACCATAAAACAGCCTCAAGTTCAGCCTCCATTTGTGACCAAACTGTGTTCCTTTAGTTCTTCTTTACCTTAGTCCCACAAAACCTCACAATGCTCTCTGGCGGCGCTGCGGTCCGAGGGGGGGGCCTGCACGCTCGCATTTCAGGGTGCGCTACACAAACACATGCTAAACAGGATGTTGGGTAAGTATCAATTGTGAGTGTGTATACGCTCTGCCCTGCCGCTGTCAAACCGACCCTGAGGAGGCCCACACTGCTCTCCGGCTTCAGTGTCAGCCAAGCTCAGCTCAGCACTGTCTGATTTCACTAGCGGCGTGTGGCACCTCGGACTCCAGGGAGAAGGAGGTGTGTGTGTCTCTTAGTGTGTGTGTCTCTGTGTGTGTGTGTCTCTCTGTGTGTGTGTCTCTCTGTGTGTGTGTCTCTGTGTGTGTGTCTCTGTGTGTGTGTGTCTCTGTGTGTGTGTCTCTGTGTGTGTGTGTCTCTGTGTGTGTGTCTCTGTGTGTGTGTGTCTCTGTGTGTGTGTGTGTCTGTGTGTGTGTGTGTGTCTCTGTGTGTGTGTGTGTCTCTGTGTGTGTGTGTCTCTGTGTGTGTGTGTGTCAGAGATAAGAGCTGAGGCAGTGCTGTGTTTAGATGAAAATGTGCACACTTGGCATGACTGGACAGCAGTGGTCTACTGGGCGCAGAGTGAGTGAGTGAGTGAGTGAGTGAGTGAGTGAGTGAGTAAGGGCCCTGCTGGAGAGCGCTGCGGCACAGAAGGCCGTGGCAGGAGGGCAGCACAGAGGAACTGTTTTATCGCTGGACAGATGCTTATCATGTCATGCTGTAGCACCGCATGCATTTACATACTTCTGCTGTGCAGTTTCATACTTATGTCACGGGGTTTATCTTTCAATCTCTCTCGACACACACACACACACACACACACACACACACACACACACACACACAAATATGAACTCAGCAGTGCACACGCACACGCACAGACTACTACTACTACCAATATGCTATTAGTAGCATTAGCTACAGTGGGGAAAATAAGTATTTGAACCCCTGCCGATTTCGCAAGTTTGGTCACTTGCAAAGAAATGTGTGATCTATAATTGTAATGGTAGGTGTATTTTAACAGTGAGAAATAGAATATCAACAAACAAATCCAGAAAACTGCATTTTATAACATTTATGACTTTATTTGTATTTGATGCAGAAAATAAGTATTTGAACCCCCAAGCAAACAGCAAGAATTCTGGCTCCCAATGACCAGTTATGTGCCCAAGAAGCACACAGATTAGTCCTCATTAGGCCTAACAAGGTACACCTGATCTCAACTGGTGACGTGTATAAAAGAAACCTGTCCAAAGAATCATACTTCACACCTTCAACCTGACCATCATGGGCAAGACCAAAGAGTTGACCAAGGACGACAGAAAAAAAAAAGAAAACATCAGTAAGATTGTAGACCTGCACAAGGCTGGAATGGGTTACAAAACCATCGGCAAGCAGCTTGGTGAGAAGCAGACAACTATTGGTGCGATTATTCGTAAATGGAAGCAACACCAAACAACTGTCAATCGCTCTAGGTCTGGGGCTCCATGCAAGATATCCCTCGTGCGGTATCGGTGATCATCCGAAAGGTGCAGAATAACCCCAGAACTACACAGGGGGAGCTTGTGAATGATCTCAAGGCAGCTGGGACCACAGTCACCAAGAAAACCATTGGCAACACACTACGCCGTAATGGTTTGAAGTACTGCAGCACTCGCAAGGTCCCCCTGCTCAAGGAAGCACATGTACAGGGCCGTCTGAAGTTTGCCAATGAACACTTGAATGATTCTAAGGAGGATTGGGAGACAGGATGTGGTCAGATGAGACCAAAATCAAGCTCTTTGGCATCAACTCGACTTGCCGCGTTTGGAGGGGGAAGAATGCTGAATATGACCCCAAGAACACCATCCCCACCGTCAAGCATGGAGGTGGAAACATTATGCTTTGGGGCTGTTTCTCTGCCAAGGGTACAGGACGACTCCACTGCATCGAGGGGACTATGGATGGGGCCATGTAACGTGGAATATTGGGCTTGAACCTCATTCCCTCATTCCCTCCCATTAAAAACGCAACCTTAAGGATTTGGAGAGGATCTGCAAAGAGGAGTGGACCAAAATCCCTCCTGAGATGTGTGTAAACCTGGTGACCAACTACAAGAAAAGTCTGACGTCTGTGCTTGCCAACAAGGGTTATTCCACCAAGTACTAAGTCATGTTTTGCTAGGGGTTCAAATACTTATTTTCTGCATCAAATTAAGTCATAAAATGTTATAAAATGCAGTTTTCTGGATTTTTTTGTTGATATTCTGTTTCTCACTGTTAAAATACACCTACTATTACAATTATAGATCACACATTTCTTTGCAAGTGGCCAAACTTGCGAAATCAGCAGGGGTTCAAATACTTATTTTCCCCACTGTATTTAGCAGTTGCAACGTGTCATTTTCATTCCGTGTTCACAAACGTTATGAAAGCGTGCGATGGCTAAAGCACAGGAAGTGACAAACTAACAAACACGTTCAAGGATCAATGGGCAAAAACAAATAAGAAAGAAAAATGCAGAGGGCGCGTGCTGTGCTGTGCTTGTGGTCGTACGTACGTTCACATCGCATGCCCTGATGGAGGAGCCCGTACAGGAGGGAGCCACAGTGGTCGCAGAAGGTGGGGCTGGAGTACGTGTGCACCTTAAACTTGTGCTTGCTGCGTGGGTCCTGGAGGAGAGAGAGAGAGAGAGAGAAACAGAACAGAAACATGTTATACATTACTGGTACGTAGTGGTGGTGGTGGTTTTTGAGAGTGTAATTTTGACTAGGCAAAAGGACAGCCGTGTCCCTATAGTGAGCAGGCCCTTGATGCCAGACCGCACAGGATATGGGCCATGGGAGGTGGTGGATGTGCAGTACACAAGTGCATACACACACAGGAAAACACACACAGTTCACACTGCCCTCTCCCTCATCCTGCCACATCAAAAACAGAAACACAACTTCTTTCCCCTTTTACTTACTTACTTACTTACATACACACACCACACACACACACACACACACACACACGACACAGACACCTCACATCTCTCAGAAATCTCAAAAATACCTCCTTCTCAGTCTCTGATAAACATAACTCTGTCTGACTCATGCATTCTCATATATACATACATCTCTCTCTCGCTCTCCTTCACACACTGATAGACATTTATACACATGTATATATATATATATATACCATCTTGGATGCCTTCTTATGCACACACACACACACACTACCCATGGCCTCTCACTGATATGGCCGCTAAGCGAGTGCTGGCACTAGGACACCCGTGAGGGCACCACTCCACCTGCCGGCACCAGCCCTCTGGAGCACCTCTCAGACCTCCTACACACACACACACACACACACACACACACACATCCGCGCATCGCTCTCCACCTGCCGGCACCAGACCTCTGGAGCACCTCTCCAAACACCATCCATAATTCATCAGCATCTCACCCCCCCCCCCCCACACACACACACACACACACACACACACACACACACACACACTCCACCCCCAACACACACACACACACTCCACCCCCAGCCACTTCCATGTGTGGCACTGACACCCAGGCACACAATGGGCATCAGGCGGGCGCCATCAGCGGTGGGTGAGGCAAAGACGGCGGCGATGGCGGCGGCGCTGGCAGCTCTTAAGAGGGGCAGCTGAGCGTGGCGGTGCTTTGACTCCACTAAAGGTTTGGGTCTGGATGGGGACACAATGCAGAGGTGGGATCATGGAGAGGCCAGGGGGGTCTGCTTACATGGGGCGCACACCTTCAGCGGCGGGGACGGAGGGAAGAGGTGTGATGGAGGTGAACGAGACAAGGAGAAAGAGAGAGAAGAAGAAGAAGAGAAGAAGAAGAAGAAGAAGAGAAGAAGAAGAAGAAGAAGAAGAAGAAAAGAAGAAGAAAAAGAAAAGAAGAAGAAGAAGAAAGAAGAAGAGAAGAAGAAGAAGAAGAAGAAGAAGAAGAAGAAGAAGAAGAAGAAGAAGAAGAAGAAGAAGAAGAAGAAGAAGAAGAAGAAGAAGAAGAGAACTGAAACAGAATAGGGCGTATAGAGGGAGACAGAGAGAGAATGGAAGAGAGATAGAGAGAGAGAGAGAGAATTGGAGATGAGAGAGGAAGGAGTGAAGAGAGAGAGAATGAGAGAGATGGAGGGAGAGAGAGAATGAGATGAGAGGAAGGAGGGAGAGAGAGAGAGAGAGAGAGAATAGGAAATGAGAGAGGAAAGGGGGAAGAAA